>NW_010191851.1:0-4025 GCF_000695765.1 Mesitornis unicolor | reverse complement strand
CAACTCCTAATATTCTGTGATTCCGTGAAATAGGTTTGTTTTCTTTTCTTTCTGATTGTTTTTCTGAATGTGGATTTAAAAATGATGAGAAGTATCATCTCAGTAGGTCTAGAATGACAACATCTCTATTTATCCATTTAAAATATACTGCATGAAGAAGAGCAGTATACACTTCTCAAACATTGCTCATCCTGCATGCCTTGAGCCAAATCAGGGAAGTTCTTGAGTAAACGCAGAAAATTATTTATTTTCTTGTTTGGTGAAAACGGTACCTGTCTTTCAACATACTCTACTGGGTTTTGCATCACGCCTTCAGACTATTCATCTTTGGCATTGCTGCCTAGCCTTTCAGTAAGACCAAATTCATGCCACTACTACATGGCTTCCTGCCCATTCAGACCCACCACATTTGAAATGCCCAATGGTGATGGCTGAAATAAATACAAAACTATTACCCACAATTTAAAGACGAGGGTCATCTTAACGAACAATGAATTCCCTAACCAATATTTACTTTCTGGGAATAATGAAATAAAAATAATTTTGGCAAGTAACATATCAATATGCCTTCCCATCCACTAAACCTGCAAGCTCTCATGATTACTCACCTTTATTTCTGTCCTGAGTCTTCTACTGCTTTGTTCTCACCTTTATTGGCCTGTATGTGCTTGTGGCTTCCCAGAATATATACCATGTTTGTTGTAAAACACTGGACTGTTTTCAAGTAAGATACATCCTCTCTGTAAACTCAATAAATTGCAATGAGTTGCTAACTACTAATGAAGTAGTAATGAGCAGAACAAATGTCTAAAGGAAACATGTCCATGGGGTTCAAATGCATTCGGGATACTTACCAAAACAGAAATGATCACAGGACTGAAACCCAAGCTAGACTGACACTAAGGAAAGGTGTGTTTTAATTGAGAGGATACAAAACAAAGAGAGCCATAATTTTCCTCTCTCGTTCTAAATCTCTGAGGCTTTGAAAGAGATTATTTGAGGTTTTTGAAGCAAAGCTTATGATTTATATATACAAATACTGGTGAAATTGCCAGTATCAACAAGTTGGAGTTTTCTTGTCTAGTAAAAGTGAACAGAATTCTTTCTACCCAGGAAAATAAAACAAAAAATATATTCCCCTGACTTTCCTGCTTTCTCTTTCCACATGAATAGCAATCTAGGAAAAAAAAAACCAGTCAAATAACTTTATTTAGGGAAAAAAATAAAAGGATATCCTGTTACTCATTCTATGACAAAGTAGTGTGAAACTCAGGTACTTGGAAACAGAAGGGCCAGCTTGAAAGGCAAATTTTTCTGGTATTTGCACTACTTCTTCCCACATAAAGAGACAACATCAGCACTTGTTGCAGAATGAGCTTTCCATCTGTAGAACTGGGGATTTTTTGGTATTGAGCTATTCAACATCAGTGATGTTGTCAAGTACTTCATCAGGGACCTGCAAAAGAAAGGGCTTCTCTGCACCCCTGTGTTGCCATCTCCAGCAGCCACTGCATGTCCCCTCTCCAGCATCCTAATCTGTGCTCAGATTAAGGGATTTCATTTTGTAAATGAAGATTATATTGCGTCCAGTTCTGGGCCCCTCAGTTCAAGAAGGACAGGAACTGCTTGAAAGAGTCCAGCGTAGGGCTACAAAGATGATCAAGGGAGTGGAGCATCTCCCTTATGTGGAAAGGCTGAGGGGGCTGGGTCTCTTTAGTTTGCAGAAGAGGAGACTGAGGGGAGACCTCATTCATGTTTATAAATATTTAAAGGGTGAGTGTCACGAGGATGGAGCCAGGCTCTTCTCGGTGACAAACAATGATAGGACAAGGGGTAACGGGCACAAACTGGAACACAGGAGGTTCCACTGAAATTTGAGAAGAAACTTCTCAGAGAGGGTGACAGAGCATTGGACCAGGCTGCCCAGAGAGGTTGTGGAGTCTCCTTCTCTGCAGACATTCAAAACCCGCCTGGACGCCTTCCTGTGTAACCTCATCTGGGTGTTCCTGCTCCGGCAGGGGGATTGGACTGGATGAGCTTTTGAGGTCCCTTCCAATCCCTAACGGTCTGGGATTCTGTGAAGAGCTGAGGCACAAATGGGAGAAATGAGAATCCATGTCTCTTCTGTTCCAGTTTGGCATCTCTAACCCATATGCCTCAGTCATGATAGTTTTGGTTGTGCTGCAGCTGCTTTGCCAGCACAAAGCAGTTCCAAAACCAGCTCTGGAGCTTTCTTACCACTTCTCAGAAAATTCCTAGGCTAGTTGGAGGTTTTCCAGCACTGGAGTGCCAAAGTGTGCAGACAAAATGAGGGAGCAGCCCATTCAGTGAAATAGTTTGGGAAGGGATGACAGAAGGATCACATTGGGAAGTCCCTCACAACCCAGCAATCCCCAGCTTTAAAAAGTATCTCCACAATAATGACAACTATTATTAAAAGAGCTCACACGCTTCTCTTATAGACAGTAAATGGCCATCAAGGGGAAAAGAGCTAAAGGCAGAAAAAAATCAGGGAAGTGCAAAGGTAGTTCAAAGCTTAAAGGTGATTTGTGCCTTTACTGCTCATTTATGACGAGGCAATATAACATATTAGGCAATGTTCTCATCTCATCTGGCTGCAACAAGACCAAGAAAGCTGCAGCTCCTTCCAGCTGGCTGTAACATCACTGTTCTAACACTCATGTGCTGTGAATGACCAGAAGGCAGGCACTGATGTTTCCTGTAGCAGAAGAACATCTTTCCACTGCCAAAACTAACAAAGAAACTAATCTTTTAAGCACTGCACGTGGAAATTATTTTTCTTCTTGTAGCCTACCTTACTGTTCAGGTATGATTTACTCCTGAGCAAAGAGAGACCAGTTTACCACATAGGCATGAATTAGCCCTCAGATGTGATAACTAATGAACTAACTTTCAGTAAAAAATGGAGTTTAAATAAACATATTCTTGACTGCTGTAATCCCCTTTGTAGAGCACAAAGATTTCCCTGGTCTCCCGGTGCCATGGTTTATACAGTTGCTCTATCACCCAGTGCTCCTCCCCACCCGGAGAGGAGGGGGGTCAGGAAAAGGAATGGGAATTTGTGGGTTGACATAGAAATATATTTAATAAAAGAATATGAATAAACTAATGCTAATAACAATATAAAATACACAGAGGTATACTCAGGCAATATTGTGGGGGGGTAAGCCTCAGGGTTAGGACAGTAAACAAATCCCTCTCGAGATGTCAGCCATAGAAGCAGGAAGAAGGAACAGGAGGGAGAAAAAGAAGAGTCACCCCCAGCAAACTCCCCAGTTTATACTGAATGTAACATTTATGGTATGAATAGTATTAATTGGTCATCATAGGGTCATCTTGGGGTCGACTCCCTGAGGTTTATGTTCCCTCCAGCTTCTGCATGTGTTTATCTGAAGACTGCTGAAGACCTTGACCGCCATGGAAACCTGCATACCAGTGTTAGCTGAAACCTGTAACAAAGTTTTATCATTTTGTTCCCATGAAATCGAGCATTGTAGTCCTCACAAAACTGCAGTTTTTCTCAACAGAAAACTGACTCTGAAATTCTGTCCCACTAAACCAGGACACTGTGGTAAGTCACGGGAGTGAATGACACTGACACGTTATGAAGCCTTGGCACGGCCAACGGAGCACCAGCCCACATAAACACCGACCAACCAAAGGCACAACGAAGGCATCTCCACCGCACAGCAGATCGTTAGGTAGCCCAGGCCCTGCCCTGGCCAGCTCCCTCCTCTGCCCGCAGCGGTCACTTCCGGCTCAGCCCCCCACCCCAGTCGAACCTCTTCCATTAAATTCTTCTCAGGCTTGAGCGGCGGCCCTCAAGTGGCCGGGGGAGCGGCAGGTGTGGGCCCGAAACATCAGAGACAGGCAGCGAGGGGCTCCCGGCGGCGGTGGGGGCAACAGCTGAGCCCGGCGGGGAGGAGAAGCGGGGCCCAAAGGGCTCTAACGGGCCGAGCAAAGAGAAGGACGCCGGCTCCGGCGGCCGCACCGCCGCCGTCGTG
>NW_010191850.1:1175-3668 GCF_000695765.1 Mesitornis unicolor | reverse complement strand
CAACTCAAACGCTCAGTTTTAGGACTCACACCCTGATTTTTAGGGCACAAACTCTAATTTTATGGCCCAAACCCTCATTTTTAGGGAACGATCTCTGATTTTTAGGGTACATGCGCTCAATTTTATGCTCCGAACTCCCATATTAAGGGCCCAAATTCCCGTTTTTAGGTGCCAAACTCTCATTTTAATTGCCAATAATCTCATTTTTAGGGCCCAAACGCTCATTTTAGGCCCCAAACTCCCATTTTATGGCCAAAACGCTCATTTTGAGGGCACAAACTCTGATTTTTAGGGCACACGCGCTCATTTTTATGCTCACAACTCCCATTTTAAGGCCCCAAATTCCCATTTTTAGGGCCCAAACTCTCATTTTAATTGCCAATAATCTCATTTTTAGGGCCCAAACGCTCATTTTTAGGGCTCAAACTCTGATGTTTAGGGAGAAAACCCTTATTCTGGGCTCTGAACTCCCATTTTATAACCCAAACTCTCATTTTAGGGACCAAACATTCATTTTCAGCATCCAAACAATTATTTTTAGGGCACTAAAATCTCATTTTCAGGGCCCAAACTCCCATTTTTGGGCCCAAACGCATAATTTTAGAGTCGAAACTCGCATTTTAAGGGCACAAACGCACATTTCCTGTACCAAACTACCATTTTATAGTGCCCAGACTCCTATTTTATGGCCCAACTGCTCAATTTTAGGAACCAAACTCTCAGTTTAGTGCCCAAACTCTCATTTTTAGGCCAAACACTGCTTTTTTGGCTCAAAACTCTCACATTCAGGGCCTAAACTCTCACTTTCAGAGCCCAAACTCTCATTCTTATGTCCTAAACTCCCATTTTATGGCCCAACTGCTCAATTTCAAGAGCCCAAAGTCTCAATTTAAGGCCTCATGATCCCATTTTTAGGCTCCAAACTCACACTTTCAGGGCCAAAACTCTCAATTTCAGGGCCAAAACTCTCCTTTTAGGGCTCAAACTCTGATTTTTAGGGAGAAAACTCTTATTTCTAGGCTCTGAACCCCATTTTAAATCCCAAACTCTCATTATAGGGAGCAAACATTCATTTGTAGCATCGAAACTATGATTATTTTGGGCACAAACTTTCATTTGTCTGCTTTGAACTCCCGTTTTTAGGACACAAACTCTCATTTTTAGGGACCAGATGCTTAATTTTCGGGCCCAAACTCTCAATTTCAGGGCCCAAACTCCTATTTTTAGGCTCCAAACTCTCATTTTTTGGCAAATAAAGCATCATTTTAGGGCCCATCTCCCCATTTATCAACACAAACGCTCAGTTTTAGGACTCACACTGAGATTTTTAGGGCCCAAACTCTCATTTTAGGTCCCAATCTCTCATTTTATGGCCCTGTGTCCTGCTGCAACAGCAAAGGGGCTAGGACTGAAAGCTGTTGCTGATTTTCACCTTCTTTTGTAAGCGCTTCCATAGCCCCAAAAAACCTTGGTCTCTGTGCTTTTCTAGGAAGCCAACTTTGGCTCCACATTTTCTTCGGTGCTGGTAGAAGCCCAACTCCGAAATAGTAAAATGCTGGCTCCTGACCAACATCAAAGGGACTAGGATGGAAAGTTTAACTTCTCTGGGAAGTGCTTCTTAAGCCCCACAAAGCCTGATATTCTGCACTTCTTTTCTTCACTGGGTAACCAACATTTGCCTCCAGGCTTTTATGGTAGCTGCCCGGAGCCTGGCTCCGAAATGGCAAGCGTTCAACATTGACTCGCACAAGAAACAGGTTAGGACTGAAAGCTGGTTCTGGGATTGTGTTTCACCTTCCCTTGGAAGTGCTTCTGTACCCAGCAAATCCTTGGGCTCTGCAATTCTGTGCTTTGCTAGTCAGTCAATATTCACCCCCATGTTTCTTGGCTGCTGGTCGGAGCCATCTGGAAACGGTCAGGTATTGTCCCACACCAAAGATGCTAGGACTGAAGGCTGTTGCTAGGCCTTATCTTTTCTGGGAAGTTCTTTTGGAAACCAAGAAGTCTTGGGCTGTACACTTCTGCCCTTGGCTGTGCAGCCGATGTTTTCGCCCCTGTTTCTTGAGTTGCAGTTTGGAGCCCAGCTCATAAACAGCAAAGGACCTCTCGGTATTGCTCTAATACTAAAGGGACTAGGACTGAAAGCTGTTGTGGGGCCCCACCTTCCCTGGGAAGCACTTCCAGAGCCTTACAAAACCATGGGCTCTATGCTTCTGTGCCTTTCCTGGAAGCTACATTTGCTCCACATAATCTCTGCTGCTGGCTGCAGTCCAGTTCCGAAATAGGGAAAGGCTGGCTCCTGCCTCAACATCAAAGGGAGTATTCTCGAAAGCTGTTGTGGGGCGTGAACATCTCTGGGAAGTACTTCTGTAGCCCCACAAAACCTGGGGTTCTGCGCTTCTTATCTTCCCTGGGAAGCGTACATTTGCCTCCAGGCTTTTATAGTAGCTGCCAGGAGAATGGCTCCGAAATGGCAACCGTTAGACTCCTACC
>NW_010191850.1:0-1127 GCF_000695765.1 Mesitornis unicolor | reverse complement strand
CTTTTAGTCTTTTTCGCCTTATTAGGCATTTTTTCAGCCTTTTGGCATTTCTGACTGATATTGGTGCTTTTCATCATATTGTAGCAATTTAAGAGATTATTAACATAACTGCTGCTTTTAGTCTTTTTTATTATTAGGCACTTTTTCAGCTTTTTGGCTTTTCTGGCTGATTTTTCTTGCTTTTGCATCATATTGTGGCAATTTAGGAGTTTGTAGGCATAAGTGCTGAGTTTTTCACCTTACCCCTGTTTCTTGATTTGCAGTCTGGAGCCCAGCTCATAAACAGCAAAGGACTGAGTCTTGCTGTAATACCAAAGGGCTGTTGTTGGTTCCACCTTCCCTGGGAAGCACTTCTATTTCAATTTTTTGCACTTTCTCAGCTTTTTGGCTTTTACAGCATTTTTACTGTTCTTTTTCATCATATCTTAGTACTTTAATGCTTTTTGGCATTTCTCCCGATTATCTACTTTTTCGCTTTATTTCTCTCTCAGGTTTTTGACTTTTGTGTTGATATTATTTTCTGCTTTTTCAATATATGTTGGCATTTTAAGGGTTTCCTGGCAATTCTGCTGTTTTTCGATCTTTTCATCTTATTAGGCACTTTTTCAACTTTTTAGCCTTTCTGGCTGACGTTAATGGTTTTGCATCATATTGTAGCAGTTTAAGAGATTCTTAATATTGCTGCTTTTAGTCTTTTTCGCCTTATTAATCACTTTTTCAGCTTTTTAACTTTTCTGGCGGATAATTGTGCTTTTTCATCATATTGTGGCAATTTAAGAGTTTCTAGGCATAACTGTCTTTTTTTGGGTTTTTTTGCCTTTTTTGTCAATTTTTCAGCTTTTTGTCCTTTCTGACTGATATTGATGAGTTTGCTACATATAGCAGCAACTTAGGAGTTTCTGGAAATAAGTGTTGAGTTTTGTGTTTTTCTACTGATTTTGCACTTTTTCAGCTTTTTGGCGTTTCTGGTGGTTATTCGTGCTTTTCCATCATGTTTTGTCATTTTAAGTGTTTCGTGGCATATCTGCTGATTTTCGACTTTAACACCCTTAATAAGGAACTTTTTCAGCTTTTTTCTCTTTCTGGCGGATTTTTTTTTTGCATCATATTGCGGCAATTTAAGAGTT
>NW_010191849.1:0-18287 GCF_000695765.1 Mesitornis unicolor | reverse complement strand
GCACCTAATGCAATGAGCCCCAGAGTGTCACTCTATGAAATATTTTGATTGCTTTTTAAGACGCTTACAGCACCTAATGCAATGAGCCCCAGAGTGTCACACTATGAAATATTTTGATTGCTTTTTAAGACACTGATGTCTTGACCTATGTGAATTTTCCACTTTAAAGCAGCTGATTAATGCTCGTGCTACAGCAGTTTTAAGTTCCCAGAAGCAGTGTAACCTATCAGCCTCCAATAACCCTAAGCAATCCCAGCTGGAGAAGCTTAGGAAAGGTCTATACCGAGATGTCCTTAGGCTTTAACTGTTGTGTGTTGGCTTGGTTTGCAAAGCAGAATTTGACTATTTTGTGGGGGGAAACAAAGGTCCAATGCAGCGTCTTGTGCAGAGGCTGAAACACAACCAGGTTTTAGATGTGGAAGGCAAACTTGTGCCCTGGACCTCTATGCTCTGAGTGGCTGAAGATGTTGGGGACAGACTGGAGCAAGGACAAGGAAGAGCAGCAGTTGGAAAATGCATTTTCAGTAATACCCTGTCCTGATAAACTGCGAGTAGCGAAGATAAGAAACTATAAATATCAAATAAACCGGAGATTTTCCTATGAGGAAAAGATAGATGCAAAAAAGTTAGAAACTAGATGTGGAAGGCAAACTTGTGCCCTGGACCTCTATGCTCTGAGTGGCTGAAGATGTTGGGGACAGACTGGAGCAAGGACAAGGAAGAGCAACAGTTGGAAAATGCATTTTCAGTAATGCCCTGTCCTGATTAAACTGTGAGTAGCGATTTGCAATAGAAAGTCTTCTCTTCTGATCAAAAATTCCTGGGGAAGATCTCTCTACTTCTGAAGTTTCTCTTCCTACCGAACTGGCAGTGGAACAGGAGAAGTTTGAGAATCTGAGTTATGTCTGAATGAATAAAAACTGGGGCTCCTTCAAGTTTATGCACGGGTATTTTATGATCTCTTTCAGAGAAACTATTAGATGTGTACGCAAGTTGTGTAGAAATTGGTGTCTGTGACTCAGAACCATGCTTGGGAAGGTACATCCAGCTGGAAAACAAACACAGTCTGAAATATTACTTCCCCTACTTTAGCAAGGGCAAACTGTGCTGGTTGATTTTTATAATGCTTTCACGTATTTTCTACATGCGCATGCTGAGAAGCAGCAGTGCAGTGTGAGAGCACTTCCTGTCGTGCTTTCCTTTGCTGCCTCCACTTCACATTTGTGTGCATGGAGCTCGCATTTGCGTGAACAAGTCCAAGCAGTTGCATGGCCAGAAAGGTAAAGCTGCATGCAGAAATAGGAGTGTGTGCAAGTGGGCTTCAACACTTTTACTAAGCTGCAAATGATTAGGCCCGTGATGTTAAATGGAAACATAGAACTCTTAAAAATAACTGCGTCAAAATAAGCTTTCCAGTCCAGGATTTTATATTTGCAGATTATTTTTATGGATGCCATCTTCTCTTTCCAGTATTGTCCATGTCATTGGTAGGGGAGTTATTCACCTACTCTACTCCTCTAAGATTTATCTGCTAATCTCCACTAACAGGTGCTTTCAGGCATATGCGTACCCATCCCTTTGTTGAGATGCTCTGGATTTGCTTTTGGGACTCTTCCCCATCTCTGCTCTTAAAACCCAAGGCCAAAAATTTCATCTGTCTGCCTGGTCTTAGGTACCTAAATCTGTTTCATGTGTCACGTATAGAACAAGAACATGAAAGCGTGCTTGTGAAGGGTGGTTGTAAAACTGAGCTCGAGCTCTATTAAGAGAACTATTCACAGAATGCAGCAGCTCAAAGTCTGGCCAAATTTACAAGATGGGTTTGTGGGTGCCACCTCGATATCCCTCCCTCTGCGACTTCTGTTTCTTCAAGCTCAGTAAAATGGTCAAGTTTTCCCTTTAAGCCAGGTTTGCTGGCTCAGGACCTTTTGGTTGAGTGGCCACCACTTCCCTATGAGAGAGGTTGACAATGAGTTGTGTGCATGACCAATAATAAAGTCCCTTGGCCATAAGGTGTTGTGATCTGCATCTGCTCTTTAATTCCTCTGCTGATCCTCTTGGCTGCTCCAGAAGTTGACCCTTCAGCTGATCAGAAACCTCTATGCTTTAGTGGTGATTTTTTTTTTCCACCAAGACTTTTTTATTCTTTCTTCAATTTTTTTCTCCTTACAGATCAGATGTTCATTTCCATGATATATGGGCTTCTCTGAATACCTCTAATGTTCATTGTGTTTATCCATTTAGTGCTGCAGCACGGTGAGATATTCTCTTAGATTTACAAGTGGGATGCTTAAGCAATGAAAACAAACAGTCACAGTTGTAAAGTCTGTTTTGTGGTAGAAAGGGGAACCTGAGTCCTTTGACTCCTTCAAAACCTCTCTTAATGGGTTGAATAATAGTTCACTAGTTGTATTGTTGTGTGTGAATGAATCCAAACTTAAGACCCAGCAACAGACTGAAAACAAGAGATTCTTTGCATTGAAACCAAGTAAAATAGAGGCTTCTACCTGTAGCGGGGAAAACATGGCATTTTCCAGATGACAGGTTAAAGTAAGAGGTAACATCACATGAAATAATGATGTTCTGTGTGCTGTATTACTTTGGTCTGGAAGGTCAATGATGAAGTCTCAAACCAGGAGAGAGATCAAGACATCTTTTAAAGAGTAAGAATCCCATGGAGAGATGCTAAATGGATTGTTCAAAGCCACAGAAGTCGGTGCCTCCCTGATAAAGTGGCTGAAAGGACCAAGTTCAGAGGTGAAAAGAGGACCCTCGCTTCTTTGCAGGGGGTCAGGGTGAGGGAATTGGAAACTGAGCACTGATGGAAAAAAATAACTGCTAGGTTGGAGATAAGTGAATAAAAATACCCTGCCAGCAAGCAAGGACAGCTGTGGCGCTACACCCACTGGCAACTGTGGAAAAACAAGGCTGTAAAATAAATATACACATGGGGAAAGGTTAGGCAGGTCTTAACTTCCACCCTACTGTTACTGTAACCCATATAACACAATACCTTAGTCTTGGTTGTGAGCAGAAGATTGGTGAGCACTGCTAGCGAATGGAAGGGCTGGGTGGCAGTTTGGGACATTCAGAATTCACTGTTTTGGGCCATCTGTCCTCAGATTTCTGTGATTCTCAGCTGTAAGGACAGGGGAACTTCAACATGGGAGGAGGGTGGTGCTGTGGTACTCAAGTATTGCCATTGCCTTCATGCAGCTGCCAAAGCAAGAGCATCCTGGCCTTCAGGGCAGGTGGAGCTGCTGTTGCTCCAGATACTGGAGATAGGTTAAGGAGAGGTCCTTGGCAAATCAGCAAAAGGAAGAATAGAATAGGGATATCCCCTGTAGTTCATCACCGCATTTGACATGGTAGTAATTTCTCAGAAGGTGGTCATTACAACTGTTAAATGCAAAATATCGGTTAAAATAAACCATGGCAATTGGAGTGCTTTGGGTTTCTTAAAGAGAATAGGATTTTCAATCTGAATTTCAGTGTCTTTCTGTGGTTGTGAAAGCGGTGAATGCTGACCTTAAGTTTATTCTGGTCTTTAGCTTGGATACTGTAATGTGTCTCAAAAAGGACATGTAAAAATGATTAAACTGATTCCACATTATTTGACATGGGGTTCTGACTCAAATTAAAAAATCCTTTGTAGGAGTAATTTATAGCTTTGTCTTAATTGCATAAATTACTCTCCTATTGTCTGCAGACATTTTGGGAACCTCCAGAAGTTATCAGAATCTCATCTGTTTATCCACTATTAAATTTAGACTAGCTTTTAAAAAACATTTAGGTTTTTAATACCCTTATCTGTGAGAATCTTATGTTTATGCTACTGTGGTCATGCTGTTCTGTCAAAAAAATACCTAAAAATTAATCAGTTTTACCCGGGGCCTTAATTAATGGAAGGAACTCACTGTTCATCCTCTTCCTACTAGAAGTGTGCAGTATGAGACAAAAGTAATTTGTTCTCGGTATAAAAATAGGAAAAATGCATCACTTGACAATTAGATTTGTCATGGAAAAATATTCAGGTTTTGTGCTGTTCTAAGTGGGAGCATCATGAGATGCTCTACAGATGGACACAGCATCCAAGCCAGGTTAGCGAGCCCCGGTTGCAGTCATTGGCACAAAGCAAGGCAGCAGCAATGGCGTTGCCAGCTTGTAGAGTTATGGGAACACTTTGGCTTTGTGTGATGAGGGAGAATTTCTCCTTGCTTAAGCATAATCAAGGCAAGAAACGTGCATCTGCACAAGGCTTCCATCTCCATAAGGGACATACAAGAGAGTTTTGGCTGTGCAGTCTTGCCTTGACTCTGCTGACAACTCATAAAGCATTTGGATTTTGAGGCTTGCATGGTTTAATTTTTAGGAGTTCTCTCTAAAATCAGTCCCAAATACTTGGGGAATTAAAAAATTACCAGAAATTATAAAGATGAGCAAATAAATCTAAAAATCCCAACCGACCAGTCCCATCCAATGGGATTCCTTCCCAGCAACAGCCTGGACCAGGGTCATTGCTCAACTCTCCTGCAGTCACTCAGGTTATTATTAGCATGCTGTTGTTGGTGCTATTTAAGAATTTCCAGTATACCAAATGGTAACTTTAGTCAGCATTGTCAGAAAAAAATACCACCTATAAACTATTTTAGCCTTAAGCACATCAACAGTTACTAATACAGTGCTTTACAAGGCTCAGCGAGTTATGGAGCTAAGCTGTCTGTTGGTAAAATAAAACCAGACACAATATTTAGCCTGCAACTGTGTGCGTACAGCATATAAAAAGTTACTTAATTTTCCATAGGGAGAGGGAGGTTTTTCGTGCTGTAATTATCAGGTGGCGGTTGTGCTTGCAAAAATGTGCTTGCTACTTTGACAAATGCATTTAACAAGATTGAGTGCTCAACGTCTGACGAGTGTTTGTCCTGTTATAACTGTGATTAGTTTCATGCATGCAAAAACAAGCATTATGGTAAAGTAGGCTGTAACAAGTGATGTTTGTATAAAGAATACAAGTTAAATGAGTAAAAATTAATACCTACACTTAAGAGAATCACAAAGGCAAATGACTAAGCAAATAAATACATACACTGTTACAGTGTCAGGGGAAAAAAAAGTCAAAACATCAGAAAATGAAAAACTGATGGTATTATAGGTACAATAAAGAAAATTGTCAGTCTAGCTTGATTATTTAACTGTTCATATTGGGAATAATGAACACTGACAACTTCAATTAATTCCTACGACAGTTTTTCAGGTCTCCATAATGACAGAACTGTGACAAGTGTCTCTACCTAATGACACTGGTGCTCAATAATATGGCTTACTGCAAAGTTTGCAGATGTCATGGGCAAGACCTAATTAAGAGGCTGTAATCAAGCTGTATTTGAGCCCTGACCCAACATTCACTGGAGTCTATGATAATCCTTCCATCAGTGTTGACTGGTGATCACTCATCCTCTATTGAACCACTGCATCCCATACAAAGACTGCTCCTGCAGGGAAGACCCAGTGCTGGTGGCTGATTAGAATTTCCAGTGTTAATGAAGAGCCATCAGATGGTTAGTGAAGTGTTTAGGATCACTCTGTACTGTACATGACACATCTTGTAAGCATAAAAACAAATTGTTGGCATTTCTCTTCCAGCAGTCACTGGAGAGCGATTTGGAGTAGGCTCTGTCCCTGCCAAATTCAAAGTTGTGGAGCCTTACTGTTTTGGCGAGGAGTACAAACAATTTCCATTGTGCAGCTCAAGCGAAAAAAATATATACAAAGCTGTTGAATTTTGCACTTTTATGTGTTTTCATTTGGCACGGGAAAATGTAATCATTAAACAAATCTGTTTATCTAGCAGGTCAACTTTGATGTATCTTGGGTTTTACTCGCTATCGTTACTGCACGTCTAGCTCTTGAGGAGTGTGAACTAGCTCTCTTACAACAGAGAACAGAAAGCTGATGCTAGGCATGGAGGCTGCCAACGAGGTGTTTTATAGCCTTTCAGTGTCTTCCAATACCTTTGAAAGGAACTTTTATTCTTTATAATGTACCTCTTCCTCACTTACCTTTGGAATCGCAGTCTGCTTTATTAAAGTAAAAGGCTTTTTCATTCCATTATGATTAATCCTGGGGCAAGTCAGTGTGATTTATTGAAGGCAGATACAAGCTCATCCTATTTCTTGCTCCAGCCAAAAGCCACGTAGGCCTGAAGTCATCTGGGTTTGGGCTCAGCATTATATGCACAGCAGCTGCATGCTCTGTGTTTTGAAGATCCTGCTGTCCTCAAAGCTGAGGGGGCTTCTTTCACACCTTCAAACCAAAAAACAGAGCCTGTCACCTCCAAATATTCACACTCGGTGTCTTCTAGGGTCAGTACAACCATCTGTTGGATTCTCTCATCTGCAAGTTGTCTTGCAAGCTGTGAGGCTGTTCTTGATGGGCCCCAGGGAGTTAATGGTGTTATTTTGGTCCAGGTGTAAATAACTTGAGAAAGGGAATAAAAGAACCCAGCCCAAGGTCCTGTCAGTGTTGTGGGTGCAGACTTTTTCCCCTCTTGCAGCTCTTCCTTTCTAATGACTTACAAAACCTACTAAACCACTTTCTCTTGCTTTATTACATGCTGCAAGTGTCCTAATGTTTCCCCATCTGAATTGTGCCTGTACAATAAGTTGTCTTTCCCGTCCAGTAAAACTTAGCATTTATGGCATTCCAAAAGCTGTTGCCCATTAGCAGTTTCTCAAGCTTCGGGATGTTTTGCAACACAGCAGTCTGCCTAATGATTGAGGGGAAAACAACATAATCATGTGCTGACATTCCAAGTTATTTTATAAGCCACTTTTATCTCAGCCACCCTTCTCCTCCCTGCCATGGTAGTCTAAATCTGCTCCATCCACTGCTGCTTCATTGAAACATTTCTGTGGTGGAGCCTAGAGGTCCTTCTTCAGCTGCTTTGGGAGGCAGTGGACCTTCTCTATTGCAGGGCATGACCCCTCATTCACCAAAATTAAAAGGAATTTAGCTCCTGATAACTCTATTAACGGTCCTGAGCCTGTACCACAATTATCCCCAGAGGCACCTGGACTGGCAGGTTTAATTTAATGTTGAAGGAGTAGAAACTGCAGCTGGTTTTGGGTGTGCAGAAGTGATGACTTTGCTGGATAATTTATCTGCAGGGCTTAACTGAGCTTGGGATGTCTAGGTCTAAAACCAGGGGGTTTTCCTGCCCATATTGAACAGTTAGGGATGGCTGTGCATTGGTTGCGTATTCAGATGTGTCCCAGCTCCCAGGCTGATGGAAAACACTTTGCTGGGTTAGCGTGTCTTCGGGTGCTGCTGCTGAATGGGTAGGTTTCTACGCAGTGTTTTGATTTCCTTTGGATAAGTGATGTATAAGTAAGATCTCATGGTAGGAGTAAAACCTGATACCTCCACACCAAACAGTGAAACTGCAGGTACACACCACTGCGATGCAAAGTTGTAAGCTGGCCCTGCTTCCCATAATGTTTTCCAAATAAGCAGTTTGTCAGCTTGCAACAAAAGACCAAGCTACATTGTTTGGGCTTGTTTTTAACAAACAGCCAAACTCACCTTTTTCTGAGCTGAGCATTACCTGTACCCTTACAAACAAAGCACAGATCTATTATTTAATTGAAATTAGAGGCATTCCCATGACACCCAGAGGAGAGAGGGGGAGAGAAGTTGCAAAAGCCAAGACAAACTCTAGGAACGCGCCCCCACTTGCACTGCACAAAATAAACACTGCAAAGTAATTCAGCAATGTTTTTATTCCTGGTTGATTTCTTAAATCCCTCCAAGAAAAGTTAGGGAATCAAAAGTGATACTCACTTTTGACAGCGCATTAATGGAAAGTTTGAGGCAGTGGAAAATAATTTCTTGGGTTTTTTTTAATGTCAGTGATGTTTGCGATTTGCCAATCCACTGACATTTTCGGCGATTCCTATACATGCCAATAAATACCGAACGCCAAAACTTGGCTGCAAACCATGAGAATAGGATAATAAAATGATAGGGCTTGTTTTATCTGTGAGCCAAGCCTGTTACCTTTAAACGAGATTGATCATTCTCAGGATGGATCAACTATTTCTGTGGGTAAAAGTTTTATAAAGACTATTGTCTTGTTAAACTATGGAAGAGGAGAACTTGAACTCGGTCTTAAAAGTATCTGTCCAAAGCTGTACAGTTCTGTTTATGGTTATACACACGAGGCCAAACCACTGTGACTTCAAAAGGGATGTTCAGAAGAAAATAGAACGCTCATTCATTCATTCCAGAAATTAAATTTAAAAATAATTAAGTAAATTGAAAAATAAGAAATTATTTCTGCATTGTTGTATGTTCATAGTTTCCAGTGTTTGGATGTTAAAACTGTGGTCGTTTTTCTTGGTGGCTGACTAAAGAAAGAATAGAGGAGGGGAAAAAGGTCCAAAGGGGATTTAATTAAAGTATTAAAAGTTATGAGGGGCACAGCTGTCTGATCACTTCATTGTCCCTCAGGGAACAGTCAAGGGGTCAAGATTAATGACAAATACATTTAAAGCTTGTCAAAGGGAAAATATCATACATGTTTAAGCAGCCTTTGGAATTAACTGTTGCAGGAAGCCACATGAGCGTATGGTATAGCTTGACTTTTTAAAGAGCTGGATCGCTTTATAAACAGCAATAGCTAGGAGGTAATATTTATATCTTGACACTTGACAGCTTTAAACTGAGCTGTGGTGCTGGATTTTAACGGCGCTAAAGTTTTACAAACTCTTCTTGGCACAAACAAAAGCGGGTATTGCTGTCTGGGTAAGTCACAGAAATCTAAAGAAAATATGAACATGTATATAAATTAGTTTAAGATTCAAGTAAGTGGATCACTCCTCTCTTTAAAGAGTAACTGATAAGATATAGGAGTCTTAATCTCTTCTATTCAGATTAAATCACGGATGCTTTTCTGGGTCACCATTAGTATTTTGTACCTAAAAGCACATGCTGTAGATTTGGTTTTATAGACTCTGCCTAACTGCCACTGCTATGTGGAGAGACAGCAAACTCTAGGAAAAGATCCCAAACCAGAATAAAAATGCAAACCAAAACAAAAACCCAAACCAAAACAAACCCCAGCAACAACAAACCAAACCAGACTAAATCTCTGAAACAGATTATTTCTCTATAGTTCCTGTCTGTAGCAGCTATATTATATACCCTTCATAAAAGACTTTGAATATATGTGATCTTTTCTGCCAGAATTAATCCTTACGACTTCTGTATCAACACTTACTTGAACATTTTAGTAGTAAATGAAGATACAACCTGCCTGAGTGGAGACGGTCACAAGCAGTGAATAAAGCATCATCCATCGCACCATATTGATGCAGAATACAGTGTTACTTATTTTGTGGTAAAGTTTGGGTCCTAAAAAAAATCTGCCTGTATCCCACCTATCCCTTACTAGTCAGGGATTGCAAATCAGTCCTGGGTTTGTAACTGATTAACTCATCTCTCTTCAGTTCATTAAGTAAAGCAAGTCAGGGCAAAAAATGACAAAGCACAGGAAAGCTGCTTTCCTCCTCTTCCAAGGGTTTGGTTTTTGCTCAGCCCACTTCAAATCTCTCAACTTCTTGGCATTAGCATCGTTTTCAGAAATCATATCTGAGCACCTGACTGCCTTTTATTGAAGTTGTGCCCATTTGTTTTTCTTTTCTGTTTAAGGTTAAGAACGGGCAGAAAGAAGTTAAACATTTAAATCAAGTATTCTTTGAAAGCGCTAGCCAAACCTGCAGCGGGCTTGTTTCAAGTGTATTGATAGCTGCCTCTTAAAGTATCCTGGAAAGCAGCAGCTTCAAAATATTATCAAATATATTTGAATCGGAGTTGGCTGAAAGCTTAAAAATGTGAGCAAAATCAGTGCAAGTCACTGTGCATGTGTATGCTACTGCCAGGGTGCAATGAAAGCTCACTGCATTTAAAGCTTACCTTAAATATTCCCAACGCTGCTGCTTGTGACTCAAAATCTGATTGAAGTTAAAGGCTGAGATGTACCATGTACCATACACCTGATGTGTGCCATCACTCCCTGAATCCTTGGATAAATGAAAGGTGGAGAACATGAGAGCAGATACAACTTTCTCCTGCTCTGTCAGACAATATCCTTCTAGAAGAAGCTGAATTAATGACAATAGATCAGAAACAATTCTGAAAGATTGTAGTAATGGAAAACTAAGGGCTGCTACATCAGCTGCTCTAAATTAATTAGGATTTACTGAGCTAATAGCTATGCCATGGGTTAGCACCAGCTGGGGCAGGATCTGGCCCAGTACCTTCCACTTAGATGAGTTAAGAAACAGCGAAATCCAGTAACATGCCTCTCTGCTGAGTCAATAGAGTAAGGACCTTTCTTTCCATGTGCATTAGTTTTGCAGCTATGGCAACGGTGTATGCGTGAGGAAAGGGAGCGCTTAAAATAGGCTCCTGCTCCTCGTTGGAAAGAGCTGACAGCAAACACGTGTGGTCACCCGAGAGCGGAGCGGGGGGCGGCCGCTATTCACAGCCCCCATTTGGGTCGTCCATCCTGGTCAGTGGGGGCTGTAAATGAGAAGGTGGATGCACCCCATGGCAGCAGCAGCTTTGCTCTCCCTCAAAACCTTCTCTGAAGCTCAGAGGTTTCCTCCTCCATGGTGTTTCCCACCACACTGGGGTGTGTCCATCAGGAAAGGACCTGAAGGATATTGGCTGGTGATGGAAGAAATCATTTGTGGTCTCCTCCACCTTGTAAGTCAAGACAAGCCTCACTACACAGCAACATAAGTGCATAGTAAAAGGCCTGCAGTAGTGAGTAGACGTTGTAGGGTGTCCTTCATCCTACTCCATCCCTACTCTGCTGTTTCAGAGAGAGGGCGAAGGCTTGGGAAGTGGAAAATAGTAGCTTTGGCTCATGAGCTGTAACCTGTTTTGGTCTCCATTAATTAATTTGGCATCGGCTGTGTTGTGTGCTATTATTAGGCTCTCTATTCCCCTCTGCAACAAATTAGGGCTTTCACATCTGCCTAAAAATAAAACTTTCCTGTCTGCTGGCTAACAAGCAAAACCAGAACGCAGCATATGTGTAATAAAGATGCACAGCTGTTCCGTCTATGAACTCGGGAGCGTGTAAGGGGTTTTTTTTTAAGGATAAAGTAGGTACCCAACAGTGAGAAACAGCGTTTCCAAGAAACTGTCAAGCTTAAGGCATTGTAAAGAGATCGTTACAAAAGGTGAAACCAGAGGGAAACATCCAGAAAGATTACAAGAACAGAAAAATGTTAATTTGAAAATTAAAGAAAAAAACCCTGCCTGTAAACTGAAGAAAACTGTACATCACTGGTGGCTTGCAGTGAGCCACAGGTACACATTTAGTATCAAAGAATTTCACAGCATCCCTTACTCTAAGGAGCCGCTGTGCGAGATGGCTTTGGCTAGGTGAAAAGCATTGCAGAGCAAAAGGAGGAGGATGTACAGCACAATTTATTGTTTCAGCAGCCGTGTGCTTGCTGGGGCTTCTGTCACCTCCAAACTCGCTTCTGCTGCTTAACGTGCTGGGAGCGGGGACGTGCGCTGTGTAACCCGGTACGCGCCTCATTCTTTCCATGGCTCAAATAGGGCAGGCATCTTCAAGAGAGCCAGATTGAGCCGGTCTGGCTTTTTCTCACCTGACACATTTAGATATGCTCTTTAGATAAGATTAGCTAATGAATTTCCTTTATGACACTGGTATTTACTCTGTCTCTGCATCAGTTACGTTTCTGCGGCGCGGGGTCCTCGCTTTGCTCTCTTTCATCCTGGCTGTCTGCGTGATGTATTAATATTGAAGTCTGTTCTGTAGGCAGTAAGCATATGTATTTTTTTTTCCAGCAGTTGGTTAAATGGAAATGATCTGTTTTACATTTGCGTTTGGCCCCAAAGTAACAGCGTACGATCATTAACTAGCAAAACAATGGGTTGCAAGGCATTTTTTGGTGATAAAAAAGAGGAAAATATCTGTCAATCGGATTAGCATAAAATGTACTTACCACGTTCATTCAGATGTGCTAGGAATTGTAGTAATTAGTACTTTTAATTGCTAATGCTATGTACAGGAAATAGTAATCTCCGAAGCGGGGGCACTTGACTCCAAGGTCACCCGGGGTATCCTCACAAAGCTCTTTCCTCGTCAAGGTTTTCCTGGTACCTGAAGGACTTTCCTGAGGGGGTCAATGGAGTCCAGGCTCCTGATTACAAAATCCAAAATCTAAATAATAGACCGTGCAAGCAAAAAAAAAAAAAATAAATCAACCCAAAAAAACCCAAACAGAAATAACGCTTTTGTTTTTCTCCTTTTCTTCTGAGTTACATGACATTTCGCAGAAATGACTGCAAAGCTTTTTCCATTCAAGACTTTAGCACTGCTTTGGTGACAAACTTGGTAAGATTAGCATTTTTCCATGCATTATAAATGAAAACTGCTTCTGAAGCTGACTAAACCTTTCCACTCAAAGATGCACTGTCAGGTTTCTTACAGCTTTGCGAACCTTAAACCTTGGTTTGAGGGTGACATTTTTTTCAGTATCCTCATCCCTCTTACATACAAATAAACTTTTGAAGTAGCAGGACCCTCATCCATGGCTGTTGCTGGCCCCATCATTTAATAATTTTCTGTGCTTCTTTTCCTGGCTTTTATCTCGCAGCACACTCCCATATGTTTTGAAAGTGCATGAACAAGCTAGAGTTTATCAAAGAGGGAAAGATCCTTAATTTTTACAAGTATTTGATTTTTTGCAAGTTGAAAACACAACACTTTGAGTAGTCCATGCTTCTCTTCAAATACATGAAGCTTGCAAGCAAGGATACATTTGAAAAAGATGATTTTCTTTTGAAAAACAACCTTTTAAAGTTCGTTAAACTTAATGCGCAAAACAAGAGAAAGTTCCAGAAGTCTGTTTTCAGGTGCTAAAGAGTATTTGCGAAAGCAGACCATTTTTCAGCTAAGAAAAACATTTTGCCTGAAAAATATTGATCTGTGGTGATGCCGTGCATTGCCAAATATGCCTTTTCTTATCTCTCCTGACTTCCCCACCTTTCTGACGGCAGAAAAAGCAACAGCTTTCCCTGTTCCTGATGAAGATCGAGCTCTCTGAGCCAATGTCAATAGCGCCACTAATGTGCTCTTTTCCACAAAAATTGAAGTTTCAGAGCGTGATTTGACCTTGAATGTGCATAAGAACAACAGTAAGGTTTCACAGTGCACAATAACTATATATTTTTTGTTTCTAAACTTTCTATCTAATTATTATAGTAAGAACCAAAGCTTAGCAATAGGGTAAAGAAATGATATCATGAAATGAATCAGTATTTGCGATGGGTTTCTGAAAAGCCATTATTAATATCTATTAATGCGGAGTATAAAAGAAATTACAGCAGTGACTCACTGCTGTTCCCCGAGTGCTGTGCGTTTCGGTTTCGTGTAGGAACGTCCTGGCTTAGAGCTCCTGCTGGGAGCAGGAGGAACAGGCTGTGACTCAGCATGGAGAAAGATCTGTACAACCTTTTCTCTGCTAAATCTGGTAACGTGATGGGAGGAGAAGTTTGCATCGCAGTAACCAACACGGGCTGGCAACCTGTGAGGATTTAATGGGGTCCAGCTCTGTGTAGTGCTGAGAAGCACTCTTTGAAGGTGATGGGCTGAAACTTCAACTCCTTTATTGGGGTTGTCCTCCCTCTGAGGGACACGGCGATGGAAGTGAAAGCTCTGCTTGGGGGCTGTAAGCGAATGGGATGTGAAAGAGATGATGGATTGAGAAGGCAAGTCTTGTCCTTGCTGCTTGCCAGAACATGGTCACTGGTGGTCCATAGCCATGGGGCTCAGCATCACCTGATGGAGGATGGGAAAGTCACCGGATGCTTTCATCCTGAATCTAGGATCTGCAGCAAGGAGAAGCAGTTAGGATGGAGGAGTGAGCATCACAGCAGAGGTGCAATGGGATGACAGAGTCTGTAGGTTTACTTCTTATCCATATCTTCTCCAAATTTCAATGATTTCCCTTCTGGGTTGCCTCCTAGTGTAGATTTTCCTTGGTTTTCCAGCCAAAGAGACACCAGCATACGCTGTGTTCCTGCGCATCTGGGAAATGTATGTGGAAGACCAAAATGGGTTCGATAAAGATGGAAACTGAGAACTAAATCCAAACTCACTGAAAAACTCCCTTTGTAATGCACGGCTGAGTCAAGCTCTGTGGCGTGTTTGACAGCAGATGATAACAAAGAATGTGGGCCAATATTTGTCTCCATCAATAAAAAGTCTGTAGGGATCTATAGGAGAGATGGAAGTCTCTGAAATAATAGCATTCAAATAGCTTCAAAGCCAAAATAAAGGTTTAATAGAAATTCAGTGTTTTCCATACCAAAAAAATAAATAGATAGGAGGGCTGGGTTTCAGAGGTTAGAGCTGTCTGTGTCGGTTAAAAGCAGCTCTGCTCCCACCAAACAATGTGGGAAGAATTATATTGCCCATTTGCCCTTTCTGGAAGTTTTCTTAGAGATGGGTTGGCCTGGGAACGCAGTGGAGCAGCACAAACCCGGCTCTGCTCCCTTTGCTGCTCTTTCTATCAAAACAAGCCTTTGGGTTCTCAAGCAAGACCACCTCACATCGTCTCCATCATCACCTTGCTGTTATTCAAATACTTGGGCTGATTTACGTTTTCAAGTGTCTTTGGATCGTTATTTCAGGCTGTGTTCCTAATTATTTTTTTTTTCTAATGGCAGTATTATCATGCTATAGATGTATTTGTTTAAATCCTGGCTGACTTTACGGGAGCAGTTTGTTAAAGGAGGAAACAAATGAAAATCGCAATCAAAATACGCGCTAGCTTTTTTGGGATAGAGGCCAATCCGGTTTTAGCTGGCACGAAAGTGAACAATGACTGTGGGATTATTACACTGCTGCTGTCATCCAAATTATCATTGTGTTTTATTGTGTGAGGTTTCACCTAGCTGCTCAATAGTTCATAACCCTGTAAGTTGTGAGCAGGACTTTTCTTCCTGTTCAAGCTCTGTATGCACCAGTTCTGTTCCTTACTAGAGACAGAAGGAATTAAGGGGCAAATTAAATCAAAACCTCTATAAATTTCCACCCGTGCTCTAACCTAATGGAAAGCTGTCTCTACATATTGTCATATTTATATTTTACTCTCTTACTGTGGAATGAAGACTGCGATTTGGATAGCAAGTATTTTCCTGAATACTATTTATTTGAATTACTACCTGTTGGATTTTAGCACTTAGACCATCCACATCATCATTAGTTATACTTGTTTATCTCCAAGCTGGTTTTCCTATACCTTTTTGTTATCGAGCATCCTGAATCTTCTGCTGAAGAACGTTGAATTTAGGCATTTTCATAAGCAACAGGCTGTGAATGATCCAAAATAGTGATTCCTGAAAATGGAGCTGAGGATTGTTCCTGAGCACGAGAGAGGTTGGGCATGGAAGGTGATGGGTAAGGAAACCCATGTATTAGAAGGGACAATTTGGGAAAACTCTCATTTAAATAAGCAGGGAAGGCTTTGGGTGTATCTCAACCAAATGCAATCATCACTCTATTTTTCTCATATTCCTCTAAACAGCCAGAAAATATGGGGGGCAAAAAATGAAATCCTTCTCTCGGCCCTTGACCAAAATCATCCAAGTTAAAGTTTACATTCTTTAACTCCTAATACTGGCACCGCTGCTCATGCTTTTGCTTTGAGAGCGCTGCGTGCACAATGAGGGAAAATAAAGAAAAAATGATAGATGGAAAAAGTGCATTTTGGCCACAGCTGTTTCCTCCTTCCTTCAAAAAATGATTTAAGCACCTTATAACCTAAGCGAGGAAAAAAAAAAAGATGGTTTTCTAAGTGAAATATCTCCTGTCAAAAAATCCGCTATTAAATTGCTTATTACTCGGTAACATAACCTCTCAGAATTATTGCTTAGTGATTTAGGATTTGGGTTTTTCTTAACCAATCATTCCCAAAACTTCTGTTACTGAGAGAGAGAACCTGGCCATTGGTGACAGGCTTTGTGAGGAAAAATATGAACAGAGTAAGGAAAACAGGGAAAAATTAAAAAGCTAGGGATTTTGCTTACATATTGATGTTCTGCATAGTGTAGATAGGGAAAAATAAAGTGTAATAACTCGCTTTTGTTAACAGTTAAAGAGGACATGAGAGCATCTTTCCACCTGAAAAGTGAGAAGTTTCTGGCTAGAGTTCATCCTCCCTAATATTAGATATATCTGTTGGTCTATTAAGATAGAAAAAGAAGAGAGATAAAGGGAGCAATTCACATTTTAGGCAGACTCAATCACCTTCCAGGGAAGCTCATGTATTTCCATCTACCTGAAACCCTAAAGTGTCTGTTCTTAAAGCAAGAGTCACACCTTGGCACCAAAAATTAAGTGAGAGAAAAGCCAAGTTCAGATCTTTTATGGACAGGAGGATGGATCTGGAAGCAAAGGTGGTTTTAAACAGCAGCGGAATTTTCTGTATCCCATCACTGCAGCTCTGCACTCACAGATGCACTGCTCCCAAGGGCTGGGGATGCAGATTATTGTGGCAGTAGACGCTATTTCTTACTCGTGTATTGGTTATTTCTTCCTTTTCTGCTTTCAAACCTGCTCAAAGTCGTTGCCACTTGAGACGACTGCTGCGAAGGTTTTAAAACTGCTTTGTCCTACCGGGAGGGGACAAGAAATCAATGCAGTTAAAAGAATAACCACCACTTTTAAGACCTGGTGAGGCTGGTATCTGGCTCACTGCCTGAAGCGTTTTACCCGACAGCAGCTGCATTAGAGGTGAAAGAGTGGAAAGGACCCGGTGTGATCCTTACAATGCTACATTAGCATTGGTCATTAGACAAATAAAGCTGTTTAGGTCTGAAAAATAAATAGGTTCAGTATGGAAACCAGTAGGGATGAATAGATGGAGCCTTAGCTTTACATCTCCTAAAGCCCCAGTTCCACAAATGGTTGTGTTTTAGCACATAAACGTCTCTATTTGATTTTGTAAGGTAATGCAAGTGCATAAAGCCAAGCGTATTTGGAAATGGTTGCCAAACGTGCGTCTAAAACAGAATTTAGAAGTGCTTGAAAAAATCTGCAACAGAGAAGTAACCTGGAATTGTAAAGCACTGCTGCGTCAGAACAAAAAAACCTGCTTGTCAGTCTTTAATTGAGCTTTTGTATGAGGCATGGGACATCAGGTATTAGCAAAAACAGACAGGTTTGAAATAAGAAGCAGATGGTCACCCAAAAACTCTTGTCTTGGAAAATAAATGAGAGGAAAGAAAAGCACATTGACTAGCAGTGACGGTTTTATATACAGTAATCTGGTCAGAGATCTGGAAATAGTTGACAATTAATTGAAATAACACATTGCAAATTGTCACCGTATGATGAAAAATCTTCGGGGGGATGGGGGGGGGAAATGCTGTTTGGTCTGGAAATTTGGATTGTACTAAAGTCATTGTAAGGAAAAAATGTAACCCAACTCAACCCAAATTTCCACAGAATTTTCCCACCCCAGACATTCGCAGGGATTTTGAGTACAAGCTGATATTTCATGTTGGACTTTTTAACCATCAAAAGGTGAAGGTATCTTGTTATCTAGTGTGAAACAGTGACTCCTTTCTTTGGGGAGAAAAGGCAAGTAAATCTTTTTTTGCAGTTAAATAAAGCTGCCTGAGAGCCTTAACCCCATCTCCACCAAGCACCAGTGTTTTACTGTCTGAGTCTAACGTGCAAAAATAGTCTGCTCCGGTTAAAGGCTTAACTTCATTTCTCTTTCACATAGGACGCTTATCAAAACACAGCATCCAGGCTACACCAGCTCTCGTGTACGGGATGTTCTCTGTTATCTGCCTCGTAAATAACTTCTCTCTGCACTGGAGGAGAAAAGGGAAAGGAGGGAGGGAAATGCCACCCACACCGAGGCATGTAAGAAACAGAAATCTAAAAAATGATATAAACTCCATTTTTCCTGACTTTTAGCATGTGTTTAGGTGTGCGGGACAAGCGAGGTTGGTTTTGGGATAAACTAAGCCCACGTGTATGAGGTTCTGTTGTTGCTGCCACTGGTTTGGTATCAGAAATTCCAGGTTAGCTGTAGAAGGAACTCTACGAGGGGTTTGCTTCTGAGCCTGCATTGGCCAAAGCAGAGGGCATTTGAGCTTCCCAATCCCCAAGAACACAGAGCAAAGGGAAAACAGGGATTAAAAAGAAAAATAAAATTATATATATA
>NW_010191848.1:193597-196304 GCF_000695765.1 Mesitornis unicolor | reverse complement strand
TTAACCCAGCAAAGCGTATGCCAGTCCAAGCTGTGCCGAGCCAGCTTCTCCAGGAGGATACTGTGGGAGACGGTGTCAAAGGCCTTACTAAAGTCCAGGGAGACAACATCCACAGCCTTCCCCTTGTCCACCAAGCAGGTCACCTCGTCATAAAAGGAGATGAGATTGGTCAAGCAGGACCTGCCCTTCCTGAACCCATGCTGACTGGGCCTGATAGCTTGGTTGTCCTCCATGTGACGTGTGATGGCACTCAGGATGATTTGTTCCATCACCTTCCCTGGCACCGAGGTCAGACTGACAGGTCTGTAGTTCCCCGGGTCTTCCTTCCAGCCCTTCTTGTAAATGGGCGTCACATTTGCAAGCCATAATAATAATTGATAATTCTACCTAACGATTTATTTCTAAACATTAGCTTTAAATCAGTCTGTAGAGTAAAGATTTGGGTGAAGTTTTCTGAAGGGCAAAAAGAGTTAAGAAGTGCACACAAATACTGACTGTTAGGAATGGGGACATGGATCTAGTTATCCTGGTCACACCTTTCCAAAATGATGCTCATTAAATCTAAACCTTAGATAATATTCATATTAGTTCTATGTATTCCAGTATTACCCAAAATCTGCTGTCATCCATTACACACAGGAATTCCTGTCTTGAGAGCACAGCCATAGTTAAGAATAGATATCATAGGCTGTTTATTAAGGGATAAATAAGGTCACCAGGAGTTCTGCTGTGGATTGCACTTGAATGACAGGAAGGATACTGTGGTCTCAATATAATCCCAGACACTGGAAAGACACAAGTCCTAAAGAGCTAGCACAGGATACAAAACACTCCTCATGAAATCAGAAAAGCAGTGCAGTGAACCTATACCAAATAATTTTGATATTTTCCTGGGTTTTCCTGGGCTCTGACTGCTAGGATTGTGAATGGCAAACTGGAGGAGAGGATCACAAAGAAATTAAGAGGATGCATTTTCTGTTGTCCTTGAAGAAAAGTAGAGACGGTGAGTTACACAGGCTGAGATCTGTATCTTTCAGTCCTCTGTAAAGTTTAAGGAACTGTAAAAATAATTGCAGATATTTTCGAAGATTTCCTATTACTTTCCTAAAGGAGGATGCAACTTCACTGGATCTACACACGAACAAGTAAAGCATCTTTACCTCTCAGTGCCTTTAATTTTCATGTTACCCCTCCTGAGGGATGAAATACTTTAGTCTAAATTAACTCTCTGTACTCATTATGTGACTATCAGAGATCAAGGCAATGAACCTTGGTATCTCAGCTTAGAACAGCAAGCCTTCTTTTCTGCACTTAAAGACCTGTTAAATCTCTCTGAAGTAGTACTGTGCAAAGTAAAATAGGTAAAGTCTATTTCAGGTTCAGTTTGGACATCAGCTCTTAATTTGAATATTTTTTCTGGTGTTTAGGTGTGTTCTTGTGACTAGATTTCTGTGCACACTAAATTTCCTCGTTCTTTGTATACGTAAACAAAGAGCACGGGTCAGGGCTAAGATGAAAAAAAGAGAAAATATAAAAGAGTTAGGAGGGGGCTTATTCTGCAGAGAGAAACAAAGTATTTTTCACAGATCTATTTATCCATCTTTAAATCTGTGCATGTCTCTGTTATTACAGGAATCGCACAGTAATCATAAACATTCATAGTGATGTATCTTTAGCAGGTAAATTGCAAACACTGCATCTTTCTCTCTTGGGCATGCATTCTCCCTTGCATAGAGAAGCCCAGATCCCTGACCAAGGCCGTTATATCCTTCTGTCGTACAGATGAATCACTCTGGTCTGTCACTAACTCAGAGACCATGAGAAGCTCTGGAATGCCCTGAAATTGTCCAAATAGAATTTGTCCAAATAGAATTTGTCCAAATAGAATTTGTTTAGGCTGTTTTAGTTGAATAAATGTTTATGAATGTCAAGCATTCAGAACCCTAAAGCTACTGAACCAATCTATTTAAAACTTGGCTCAAACTTGAACAATCAATGGGACATACGTAAGTCTTGCTTTAAATAAAAATTGTATTGTCATACAAGCTGTAAAGAGCATATTGTTTCATACTTATAACTGAAGAAAAGCATCTTTGCCCAAACATCCCCAAAACATTTGATTGTGAGTTTAGACTAAAGCTGAATATTTAATTCTAGTAAGAATTAATTTGTTAGAAATACCAAGGAAGATTAATTTGTTAGAAATACCTGAACTAGAACAAACAAGAAAGTAGCACTGGACAACATGGACAGAAAAACCCCTAGACCATAAATTTAACATTGACATAGACATTATAAAGTACTACAAGAAACACTCTGGCACTTTCTGGACAATCTTTTGGATAGTCTATTATGGTTTGGGCTTTTTAGTTTTGGCATTTGTTTGTTTGTTTGTGTTTTTTTCCTTTCCAGCTTCAGTGGTCTTTACTTCTAGATCTGTTGTAAGAGCCAGTGTTTCTGCAGAAAGTCCTTAAGTTTATGTCACTGGTTGTTTTGATACAGCATCCTACAGTCAGCAACCCGTATTCACTTGGTTATGAACTTATAAAAATGGGATTTCACCTGATGCCAGTCTCTCCCAAAAGAGTGACGTCAATATTTTCATCACTAGTGTGCATTTTTCACTTTGTTATTGCAATATTATGAAGCACAACTAGCAAACGGGCTCAAGATACACAGATCTTAAGGAAGGCATGTTCCGGGCAGG
>NW_010191848.1:184530-193566 GCF_000695765.1 Mesitornis unicolor | reverse complement strand
AAAGAGATGTCCATGGGAGCCCAGTATGGGCTTTGCGTGAGAGTGAAAATGATGCACTTCCACCTAGTAGCAAAACGCACTTCAAGGAAAACTGGTGCTGAGATTTGACCCTCTTGAGAACTGAATACAAGAATATAGGGTCAGGCTAAATTTTCACTGTATATTTTGAAAAATCCTTATTTTGATGGTTTTAAGTACCTTGTCATGGTATACATGTTTAGGGTTTAGAAATGCTAATTGCACCATAATTCAATAACCAAAAAATAGAAGTGGACAAGATATTTGTGCAACTTTTTTGCAATATTCCTTCCTCTCCTGCTTTTCAGTCAAGTCTCAAGTGTACTTTCAAAACACACATTGTGTCTACATTCTCTTCTTCATACATTTTATATCACAATTTCCTTGACTATAAACTGTTTATGTTAGTAATACATGATATCAAGCCTTTCTTATGACTCCTGCACAGGGATCAGAGGGTTGTTATGACGT
Organism: Mesitornis unicolor; assembly: GCF_000695765.1. Lineage (NCBI taxonomy): Eukaryota > Metazoa > Chordata > Aves > Mesitornithiformes > Mesitornithidae > Mesitornis > Mesitornis unicolor. Next base: position 193,077 of record NW_010191848.1, on the reverse strand, counting down.
CCCATGAATAGACCCAGGACACTGATAATCTTATGCCTTTCAGAATAATATTCTGGTTTGATCTTTACTCATTAATCAAGCAAAATTCCCACTGATCAGCATCTGAACACAAAGCAGTGGATTGATTCCTTCCTTTGCCGAAAGGTCTATGTTTTAAAGTAGTATTACAAGACTGGACAACATCCGGTACAAGTTCTCCTCAACAAGATTCCAAAATTCACTTCACCTTTGCCTTTGGAAACACATGAAGAGGAAATAATGTTTATTAAATTCTTGCCGTTAGAACCACTGAAGAAAAATGTGGGGCTTTTTTTTCTGCACATTTATGTCCAGATCCTATGCCTGTAACTGTAAACTGACTTGTACTCATACCAGTGAACTGTTCAGTACTCTTGTCTATTAGAACTAATGAATTTTTTTTTCCAGCTCCTGTATGGAATAAAAACTATCAAATATTTAATGCATATATAGCTTCCTTTACATCATTAGCAGAAATGCTGAGGCCTAAATTAATTATAAAACCTGTCATTAGGCAAATTCCAAAGCATTTTTTATACTGTGCTGTGTATTGTACTGCATTTCCCCAAATTGAATACTTACACCTTTGAGCGAATTTGTGTCTGCTTCTTTTCTATATAAAGTGATTTTTTTCTATATAAAGTGTTTCTAATAAAGACCTCATTAACTGGAGGCACTAACATAGCTGAGTAATCAGCAAATTTCTGACCCTTTAGAGAGAGCCTGTGCCATAGAATTATTCCAGAGCTCACGTATTTTCTGGAGGAAATCACAAGAATGAGGATGATAGCATTGACAACGGGAATGTCAGCCAGCCACATACAGAACACATCTATAAGCATCAATTAAACTTAAATACAGCATCAATTATATTTAAGCAGTGGTTATTTTTAAATTAGCATACACAAGTACATTCCACCTTATTAAATGCAGCTGAAAAAAAAATCATCCAAGAAGAAAGAACCAACCCTACATTAATCCATTAGTCTCACTTCTGTGCTTGAATTCATCACTTTCATAATACGTATCAACCATGAATCCTCAAGACCAACTCCATGTCCATTTCAGCAAGCACTATTTACCAAAAAAGGTAATCAGTAAGAGTTTGTCCTTTTTAATGGCCTTGACACGTGCTGGCACACATTTACCCTTGCACGCAGTACTATTGAAATCTCAGTGACATAACTGTGTAAAGTAGTCTCAAGTCAGACTAATAAGTGGTGCCAGAATGAAAATCCATAATCAGAATGGCCATGAATACTACTCTTTAAAAAGCTTTCAAAAACTATATATAGAGAGAGATTACTTCATCTAATAGTTAACTGCAAAGTGCACACACTTGTGCTTTTCTTGTATGTTTCCAAAGTCATTTTCAGGCATTTTCTCAACACTTTCTGGACTCTCAGCTACTGCAGCCACATGACCATTAGTAATGGGTAATTTGACTTCTTGGATTCACCACTGAGATAAAAATAGAACACGATACATAAGGAAGTAGATACTGTAGCAAATTTGTGGTTTTTAGAGGGTCAGGAATACTCACTGCAGTATAATTTATGTGGGGAAAGATGAAATTAAGCAACAAAACTCAAAACTTTACTTGCATCCCAAGTTTTCTTAGGGGGCTTGTCATATTTCTTGGCACAATTAATATTTAGTAAAGGAAGAAACTGGTAGCCCATTAGAAGCTTAAGCACTAAGTGACACAACTTCTCAGGCCAGGAACAAAGCAATCAATTACTAGCAAACAGCAGCAACAGCATCTGGTAGGGAACATTGTATAAGAATAGTGCTGAATAAGACTAGGGTAAATGAAATGTGTCTTTGATAGAAATCGTATGTCAAGCCTTCACTGATGAAGCTGCAATATTTCCCATGGTTCATACTAATGAAAAACAGTCCGTATGTCTTCCAGGAAAAGTTACTCTTTTTCAGCAAAATATTTTTGTTTTAATTTTGTTATTTCTATGGATGTTTTCTGGAAGAGAAGAAAAAAATCACTGTTAATTATCTTCAATAGTTTCCTATTTATAGCTGAGATTATTTCTCCATCATGCAGAAAGTATGTTCAACAAAAAAATACCAGAAAGTAATGAAATTTTTCTTCCAGTTCAGGTGCCTAAAAACTACTTGTATAGAAACTGCTTTAGTACTGCCTAAAATCAATTACCTTTTCTTTACAGACTTATTGCATTCCCTTTATTTTGGTTCCCAAATACAAAGGTTGGGGTCTTACATATCCATTTTGAAAAATTTGACTTGAGTTTATAGTTCAGCTATAACTGTCAATTTGACAAACTGCCTTAGTTCATGACAAGTTCAAACAAACCGCAATTGTTCTTTCTCAGTTTAATCAGCAGATAATGTAAATAGCATGGCCTACAAATTGGGTAACATTTAGGAATCAGTCATTCCAAGCTCTTGACACAGCCAGTGGTGAGAGAGAGGAGGAAACCTCCAACTTTCCATAGGTGCTTGTTTTTTCTGTGGAGGAAGCACATGCCATCTTCAGGTGTGTAAAACTAAGTGATATGAACCCAGGCTGAGGTTTATGTCTCTGCAATGGCTGTAAAAGGTACCTGGGGCAACTCTGATCTCCTTCAATATATGTATTAGGCAGCCCAGAAAGCTGGAGCAACTCACCTTTTGATCTTGGATGTTATTTTTTTGGATTAAAAGTTTCTCTTTCTTGGAAAGATGAAACCACTTTAGCAGTGGATTAAGTTGTGTGTTTTATCTTACACTTAAATCAGTACTTTGAGTACTGAAGTTCAAGGTATAATACTAACTCACAACTTCTGGTACTGGAGCAAGCAAAGTAAATGATGGATCAAACAAAACTATGAAATTCAGCGCTGCCTTTAAAGGGGTAGATCTGAGTCTTGTCTAGCTCCCTAAAGCATCAGAATCATAATGTATGATATGATCCATATAGAAAGATGTAAGGGTAACACTGTGGATCAAAGCACAAAGGAACTGAGAGCCTGTCGCTTCTCAATGACCAATTCAAAGTTGGGCCATGTCAGTAAAATTGATTGAAAGCCCTGAAAATCCTCTACATCCAGAAGGCGTTTATCAACCTCTATGAAATTAGTGGGGACTCTTTGTTCAGCTGAAAGCAGAACACAAATCTCAACACAAGAGTGTCTTGTAAGGTTATTGAAAAACACAAGCTGCAATCCCTTTGTTTGGGCTGAGTTCTGTTCTTCTCCCACACAGTGATTTAAAAAATGTCTTTCCCAAAAACAGAGCAACAACTTACATATCCCCAGTGATATTTCTAAGCATCATTAGCGATGGGGTGCAAGTCAGTAAATGACAGCTCCCTTAAGAAATTCAGAGTTTGGGTTATACGTATTGTTAAATATTTCTAATCTTATTCAAAGAGCCATTACATGATGTCACTGCCAGGTGGAATTACATTATTTGGGTGCATTGAGAGTGAATCTACATACCACAGAATTTGCATTTATTTTTAAGCACAGTCTTTGAGCTACACGTATATGAAGCCTCAGGAGTACTTGCAACCAGTTAAATTCATATTTCTCTTGTATTACTGACATGAATCTCAACTGCCATTCCAGCTTTGGACAACAGAATGAATAAAAGCTCATTTCATACAGAATATACCACAGATGAACAAAAGAACGAAGTAGCTGCCTCAGAAGCAAAAAGGAAGTATTTTGTTAGACCTTTACCTCTAATAGCCAGAACTTATCATGAGCATTAATTTAATGTAAATTTAAGTGCTTTTGTAGAGACAAATTAGAAAAAAATTCCATCTGCTACCATGAAAATATCTAAACAAAGTCCACTAACTCCTTGTCATCTGCTGAGTATCCCCTGGCTAAAAGGCAACCAGGTGGAATGTGCAGTTCAATTTACCAGACTGCTGGGCTCGTATGTTAAGAGATTTGTCATTGCTTTACTATTAAAAAAAAGGATATTCATAAATCCACAGCAGTGAGCTAACATTTCAGCCCCACAAATACAATGCCCTGACATCAAGATGTATGGGTCGCAGCAAGTGTTACATCCCCAGAAGTGTTATAAAGCTCAAATCTGCCTATACTCTTTTTCATACTGTAAATCTGTGATCCTGGTGCGAGCACCTCCTGTAGCAGAAGAGGGAGTGGGTCTCCCAATGGCAGCCAGCAGGAGGCTTGGAGACTTTAGCACCTTTAATGACTTGCAAATCAAAAGCATGAAAACCAAACTACGCTTCTCAAATGGTTTTCCCATCCAGGCTTGGTTGCCTGCATCATTTTCTCCTATACCATTCCTGTTATTCTCAATACTAGAGTGTCAGTGTTTTTGGTGCATTTTTTAACATGGAGAGAAGGAGGTGGGAGAAGCAATCTGTCCAATGATTTCAAAGCATATGTTTTTGATTCTAATAAGATTATGGATACCAAAGGAATAAAAATGGAAATCACTACTGCCAAGATATGAAAGAAAGTTTGCATAGTAAAATAATTTAAACCCTAACATTTGGACCCAATAAGGCTAACAGAATGTTTATTCCATATTTTTGGAAAGTATGCTTTTTCTGCACATTAAGTGGTACCAATAAAAAATAATGATTCTCACTCAGTTTATTTCTATAAATTATATTGTTTTATAGTTTTCCAGGGCACAGTTATGTGTCAGATTCTATGGCAAACACCTGGGTGTAAAATGCAATAAGCTTGTTACTTCCAGTGGGGGTTGCGGGGAGGAGAGCGACAACCCTCCATTCTCCCAAAATGTACCTATTTCCAAGAAAACTGGATTGCAGCTCATCTGCAAACAGCCAAATTCTTTTTCACACTTTAGGAATTATCATTTTCATCTCCTCTCGACTTGCTAGTGATATAAAACTGAACTCTTAAGGGACTTGGAAGCAAATGCAGCAACAGCTTCAGACATGAACATGAGTTTGGTGGTCTTTGCCCAAGGCCTAATGGGTGACTGCCCATACCATGGTTTTGCCCTTTAATTTAGCATAGGTCAATGTACATAGAATACAACGCAATACATTTATGGGAACTTTTAAGAAGTTATGAATGTTACAAATATCCCATAACTTTCAAAAGTTATGACGTTACAAAGGCTAGCGCTCAGAGGTTATGAATAGACTACAGTAAGAGATGCCCTTACAGCATCAATTTGGCCCCTTTAATGTATGCACTAGAATTACAGCTGGTTGGAACTGTTCCATTAAAACCTTTTTTTTTTCCTGTGAAAACCCATTTTCTGTGGGAAAATGTTACTTTTTCCAGAAATGTTTCAATATTCCATAGGGAAAATGTAAGCAAAATATATTCTTTTGGGTCAAGTCAACTGGATTCTAAATATTTTAGCTTGTCAAGCTGAATAAAAACCCTTCTTTTCAGGTCAGTACGATAGCGTATATATGCCAGAACTGCTGTGGTACATCACAGAACTTGCAGCTTAGACCAGCTCCTCTGCTGCAGGACACGCACAGTGCAGTCCCCCTCTCGCCAACTTCCCCACCATCCTGAAAGCAACAACAGAAGATTCCACACTGTGAAAGCAACAGAACTCAGTAAAGCAGCTCAGGAGTCACCTGATACTGAAACAAAAAAATAAGATACATTTCATTGTACCTCAGCCATCTAAAAATTAGTCATGGTGTCTAAGCAGGACAGTTAAAATCTCCTGATTAGAGAAAGGGCAAATGCCTCCAGAAGACAATTTATCCTCTCTGAAGACAGACAATTAAGGTAGCTATCACTGAAGGGAAATTCTTCTCTGCAATCTTACTCCATTGATTAATGATGGAGCACAGATGCCTTCCTTAGACTAGACACCAACTTTGTTGAATGCAGTGTGCAGTTGCAGAACGCAACCCTTTGGGTTGACTTTTTTCCCAATCAACTCTGTCTGGTTCATTTCTTGAGGAAATGTATGTCTACCTTCAGTCTCAGGGTTAAAATGTAGGGTAAATCCTCATGCATGAACACTAGCAAAAATAGGAAAATTGACATAAAATTTGATATCATTTGTAAAAAAAAGTAATCTTTTTTAAGTTACCAATTACTTAACTGAAGGTAATGACACATGTCATAACACACGTATTTAGAGAAATAATTATTGTTGAAATGGGCCTGCTGTAAAGTGTCCAAAGAGCAATCAAGAACAATGTCCCCACATGGTAATTGCTACCCACACACCATGAAATGGGTATCCTTTTGCCTGCAGAACTTTGACCTGACAGGACAGAAAGAAGATAGAAGGCGGCAATATGACAATACCAACTCATTATGGAATCTAGAGTCATGTTAGAGCCATGTGTGAGAGGTGCTATTTGCTAAAAAGGAAAGCTATCCAGAGAGGAGAGGCACTGAAGAGAGAGAGGAAGAATATGAGAAGGACAAGAGGGGAGAGAAGAGGAAGTGGAAGGTGTATATGGCCAATTACACTGGAGAGAGGGAGAGTCCAAAGTGCATGCCTCAATAACTTCTGCATTTCTTGAATTTACAATACTCACTTTTGCAACCTTATAAAATGTTCATAATATTGTTTTAGAATACAGAATATAAACCATATGTGCCTTTGTCAAACTACATATAATATGCATGTCCTGGGTATTGTGTTTTGCAAATTTAGCAACAGTCTCACACACACGGCTCTCATTAGCATATGTGCAACCACAGTGAAGTTAATAGGATTAGAGTTTGTCAGGAATTTTTCAATTAAACTTTTTTTTTTCATTGGAAAATACCACTTCATTGAAATATAAACTGTGCATGAGAACCTAGCAGTTTGGGTGCAATTTGATTCAGGAAAGGCTCCTTGGGTCATGGAATTTTGATCAAAACCGGGAAAAATAAGCTCAGAGTAACTTTCTCATCGGAGTACCAGGCTGGACATTGGAGAACCAAACATGAGTTCCTGCCATGTTGTTCACACAGCATCAGTGAGACCCTGACTCAGCCTACTTCTTATTCAGGGGTGAATTCTATCATCCTCATCCCAATATGAAGCTGACTCTATCAAATCCTGGATGATCATGAGACCATAACATCTTTCTATATTGGGGCAATCTCTCCACTGAATAAGATTCATATATAAGAGTTGAAAGGTCTTTGCTTTGTCCTAGTAGGAAATAAAAAGCATTTCCAAATTCTAAAAGTTTGGAGGAAGTAGAGAATTTTTTCCCATCCTGTTCTTTGCAGACCAATCTGCAAAGTGTTTCAGAAAATATCTCACCAGCATCATCTCTTTAACCAGCTAACTCATGTCAAAATTCAGCAAAGATAGGCTGCACTGAATGAAATTACTCAAACATACATGAAAGGGAAAGCCCAGATTAAACGATACGATGACGCCCTTTATTGTCTAAACCCTTCAGAAATTTAAGTATGTATTTTTCTGTTTTCCCAGTAACACAGCACAGAATTGTAGCATTATCTGTCTAAGTTCACACACACATTTTTTACTACATCTAGTGCCTTTTTGCAGAAGAGCCTGCTAGCTGTCCCATCTTCTTCTTGTTTTAATTTAGACATGGTGGTGGTTTTTTCTCCCCCTTGAATACATTTCCTTTAAAAGAAAGGTAAAACAGTTTGAAATCAACAAGGTTAAGGTTCACTGAAATAACTCTTAAATTTTCTACCATGAACTGAAGGTGCTGTAAGAGTGCGGTATCCCTTTAAAGAGCAGCAGATATGCTGGAAAGGCACCAAAGAAACTGATGAATAGCATCTTTAAAACAGCAGCACTCGAACAGAAGAAGAGCTCAGGGGAATGCACAGAGCCACTTACTCTCCAGAAATAAAGCTAGCAATGCTTCACTTTGTTGAAGTTACCAGCGGTCGGTCATTGTTGGTTGAAAACTAAAAATGTATACTTTTACATTCTTAGCACACGTACACAGTGCCAGCTGGCTTTATGACTTAGCTTTGCAACCTAGGGGGCTTACAGGATCTCAACATCTGCAGAATTATGCTTTGATTTCTGGCACCGTCAGATCTCAGGGGAACGAAACCAAAGCAGTCGCCAGCCAGAACTCACATTTTGACATGTCAAGCTGAGGGGCTGTTCCTCAGAGTTTTTGCCATTTGGAGAAGAGCAGTAAACTGTATACTTGAAGGGGAGAGAAGAATGAAAGAGAAGCCGGCAGACATCAATGTTACAGTATTTCTGCTACCAGGGAAAGTGGCTATTGGAACCAGTGTAAAGGAACAAATTATGAGAGGGATGGGAATGGAAGGAAATTGGCAGGTTCTGTACACTAGTGCTTATTTTTCAGTTGCTTCATGTTCATTAAAATAACTGAAAAATTAAAAAAGTATAGTTATTTACTGTAAAGGCTGATGCTAAAAGACAAAGATAACAAAATGAACTCTAGTGTGAGAGAAAATATTATACATTATTTTGTTTCAGAAAGGATTTTTTTAATTATGTTTTTTTCACACTAATAACCTGGTATCTTTTTTAAAAAATTATGGCCATGCAAACAAAAATATGACAGTTTTATATTAAAAAATAACACATGAGGAGTTTTGCACATCAGGAAAGAGT
>NW_010191848.1:165435-184517 GCF_000695765.1 Mesitornis unicolor | reverse complement strand
TGCTTCACAACTTTTATTGGACAGTAAAAGCAAAAAATCTGAAACCTATGGGTAGGAACTTAATTTTTCCCAAGTTCTCCCACACTCAACACTTGAGGAATTGCCACTCTGCAACGCTGGAATTACTGCCTGACACTCATCATGACTGTTTGCTGATCCCAGGGATTTACAGTAAGTCACTGGTGTTTAGTGACTGGTAACTCTTACCATTCTTTCTGACAAGAAACTGAATGCAGAAAACATGAACTAGAGCAGTTTTTTTCGGGATTACAACTGCAGTGATTTCTTTCCTGGACAACAGCATCATTTCCATTCATATCAGCTCAGAATGTCCCTTGGAAAATCACTTTTCCAGCACATCACTTTAACCACACCAGTTTCTGTCTTTTTTTTGCTTCCTTCATTTAAATACTTCATTTGATATATCTTCATGTCCTTCTCTATATTTTGCCCTCCTCCCATTTATTTTGAATACCAGAAAACCAATCTTTCTTGGTACTGAGCCTGAGAATCCATGTTGTCAGCTGGCATAGAAGTACCTTATACTTTTGCCTTTACTTCCCCTTCACGCTCAAGAAGAATTTTTTGTAAGCAACTAAAACAAAGAGATGATTTCTAAAAGTTTAAAAACAAAAAGAAGATGAGAAAATGGCTAACTTTTGTATTGCCCTTCCTTGGCAAATAGCATCCCTCAGGCCCATCTGTTGAACTTTCCTCTGTCACGATATCTACAGAAAAATGGAAAATACGTAGATACTTGATGTGCTGATACTGTTGCAGACTAACAATGTCTCACAACTGCCTCACCCTCCTCTACTTTGAATTGTTGATGTGTTTTACATAGCAGCACTGTAAATTCACTGTCATCAAGGTCCTGATGAGGCAGAGAGAGCCCTTCTCTACCATGATCATGTGGCACCTAACATGTCTTCTGTGTTAATCTAGGCTGTATACGATCTGTACCAACACAAATAAATGCAATAATTTTAGAAAGGCATTGTACTCAGGTTAAATTTAGGGTCCACCGAGATGTTACGCCATGCTCAGGAAATCACAGATTGCTGGAGGCTTGGTGGGAGGAGAGAGAAGAGAGAAATATTTCTGCCTGACCTTCCCTGGCTTTGGATGCCTCCCTTGGCTTTTGTCAGAGCCAAGGCACCAAGATGAGGGGACCTTTAGTATAATCCAGCATAGCCATTCTAGCACACATACCTTTACCTGCCTGATGGACAGGAGTAAGCACTGAAATGGTCTTTTGGGAAAATAAGAGGTAGATTTAGCACATTTGGTGTGTGGGTGGTACATCTTTCCTGATCATCTCAAAGGCAAGTGTGAGGCTTTGAGCTGCAGAAGGACTGAGGATTGCTGTGGAATCTGAAATTATTTCCTCGACAGAAGAAGACTGCAGGATAAAATGACGGCAGTCACCCTGAAAAAAATCCTGTTGTTTTTACAATATTTTCAAACCAGAGAAATCCTGAAACTGAAAAATCCTAAAAGAAGCCTGATCATCCTCTAGCCACAGCCAGTACCACTGAAAGAATTTTAAGACCTGTTGTTAACAGGAATTGTTTCACCTACAAGTTCACAAGGATAGAAGATATCAGCAGTATCCTCTTCTCCACTACTTTACCTTTTTCACAGGTCTTAGAAAGTCAAATGTATGCTCAGCAATATAGTGGGGAACGCACTCTCTCTCATCTCTCTCCCTGAAGTACTACAATGTCCTCTCTTCTGCCAGAAATCATTGTTTCTTCAAGAGTTGAAACTCTGGTTGTCTTGCTTTCAAATAAATCTAAAATATCTTCTCTGGATTTAAGACAAAAATCAGAAATCTGCTGCACAGTCTTGGTTGCTGTAGTCATCTAATGCTTCAGTAACTAATCCTCCTTAGTCCTCACAATCAACACAACAACAAAAGAAATGTTAACCAGGAAGAAAAAATAAAAAACAAGAAGAAAGGAAGAAATGAGAGAGAAAGATATAAAAGAGAAAGCCTAAAGCTTCAAGGAGAAGCCACAATGAGCCCCAAAGTTTAGGCAGGATAGGGTCTGCTAGACAGCAGGGAAATGAAGGTGAAATGTTCTTTTCTGAAATGTGCTCCCTTGCAGTCCCTAAAGGTAAGGGAATACTTTTAGCTTAGGCTTCCTAAAAAACGTCAGCTTCCAGAGAGTCAGCCTTAGAAATACATTACCATAAAGCAGAACTGCTCTCTCACAGGAAGATCTCTTTTTCACCCGGATTTGGGTCTGATATGGTGCCCTCTTCTCCCATCAACCTCAGCAGCTCCCTCTCCAGGAAGACAAGAGTTTAACATCCTTCAGTTTTGGATAACGTACAAATCGCAGCCCACCCACTTCCTCTCAAGGGGGCACTTCAAAGCAAGAGCAGAGCCTGCAGTCCTCCGGGTGACCCTCCCAGAGGAGCTCTGGCCAGGACACAGGATGGGAGCCGAGCAGGCACTAACAAACAGGATGACCATGTGTGATCCTGTTGTGCGCTTCTCTCCTCTCGTCCTCTCCAGCAGCAGCCCTAAACACCACTGGTTTAACAGCCAGTCCCTCTCCAGCAGTGGGCTGAATGTTGTTTCAGATACTCATCAGCCACATTCGGCATGCAGGAAAAGACAAAAACAGCTGGAAATGGCTTTGTTGACTAGGTAGTCACAGTGCAGAAGAAGAAGTTCATGGGATGGGATAGCCTTTGTTTACTATCTGTGATTGACAGATCTTTAATGCCTGTTTCCTGACTAGCAAGACCCTAACGCAGACAGTAAAGGGCGCTGCCAGGCAGGATGGAGAGTAGCGACAATCAACAAATCCTTTTGTTGTTTTCTACCCACAGTTTATTTTTAACCTTACAGGACATTTCCCTTAAGATTACTTTACCTCAGGATTTTCATTATAGCTCTGCAGGAGGAAAGGGCAGTATGGCCTTGTAGTCCAGGCACTGCCTTACCTGCTTGGGCCGCGTTTGCAGGCTGCTTGCAGAGGGCTGCACTTTTCTTACTAAACTGGACACATGTTAAGGTCTCCAGCACCCACCTCAGTTCCTGCATCAGTAGAAGAGAGTATCAACCATTTTCCTATCTCCTTTTGCCACTGTGTGTAAATATCCCAAAGAGCTCTGAGGGCCTGGTTTGATAAACCATTACTAGAACTAAAAGAAGAAGAGATAACAGCTTTGGAAATATCTGGTAGTTATGCTGTGAATCTGAATTCTGGGAACACTATTTAAGTAAATTATAGAAATCATAGAACAGTTGATAAAATCAGAATGAAAAGAAAGCTCAGCTCCATGAAACCAGAATGGGAGTTCACAATAGTATGAAGTAAATCAAAGAGTATGTCTACGCTGCTGTTATGTTTGCTCTAGGAACACACTTTTGGAGTTTCCTGCCCATCTCCACTTACAGCACTTTTGTTCCTGCAGGAACTGGAGCTTTTTGGGATGAAACTTACTGAGAAATCTCCCTCAAAGACAGCACTCCATAAGCTCGAGCAGCTAACAGAGTTTCAGTCCACAAACCAGACAAGAGCTGCTTTGAAGTAAAACCCTCAACTCCAGCCCTTTCATTCTCCAGAGTGCCTTCCTGGCACACTGTGTTACACATTATGTCCATAGTATTTCAGTAAGAATCTCATTCCATCAGTGACTCAGGGCCACACATGGTTCTGCAGAGGCCATAGTAGCCATCAAGCTGGAAATAAGATCTGTCGTGCAATGGTGTTGCTTTAGTGCTGCCCAAATTTCCTCTAGCTCTGCCCAGGTAGTAGAGGATGGAGCACAGTACTGAGCCCAAGAGTGTTAAACATTGTTTAACACCAGCATATTTAATAAAATCAAAACCAGGATACACCTGCAGTTATAAATACTTAGTCTCTGTATCTTTAGGTTAAAAGTCCCAGAAATGGGAAAATTAAACACACAGAGTGAGATCAGGCCATGGAGAGAAAGACATAAAGCTGTCGTACTCTGTTAAAACCACTCCCGTCTTCATGGCAAAGAAATTTCACTATGTGTATTTTGTCTGAAATCAAAATTGACTTTTAGCACCCATCATAATAACCTGACAAGTTGACCAAACTTCTGCAACAGGACTGACCTCCATCTCGCCTTTGCATGACTTTTCAGATAGCAGTAGAGTAAACTGATGACTTACTGAAGCCGCAGTACCAGTTCATATTTAACTGCAAGTGTATGAGCTACTGATTCAGCATGAAGGGCCCCATACATAAAGAAAAAAAAAACAACGTTCAAAAGAAAAGATGTCTGAGGACATTTGAGGAAATTAACTTGACCCCTACATAACATCCAATAGTAGCACATCTGTAAAAAATAAACAATTCCTATGGTCTACAGGTGGCATAATTAATAAGTAAATATGAACACAGCAGCAAAAAACTGAAACCTAACCCTTGCTTCAGCGTGACCTTGAGTGATCCCCTTTTCACAGCAGCATAGGAGTCTGTTCAGAATCAGAACACTTAATTCTGTACTTGTCTTTCAAAATCTGTAAGATAAATTACAAATTATCCTTATGTTTATTTTACAAACTAGGACAGTGCATGGAATGAATGAAAGGTGCTTGCTTAGAGTCTCTCATCATACTGGTTACAGAGCTAAAAAATAAATATGAATAAAAATAAATATGAATAAAAACTCTATCTTCCATTCATCAGAATTAGCTTGGGGTCTGGAAATATCATTGTGTTTATTATCAACTGTACAATTAAAAATAATCTTGTTACTGAACAGAAATAGTTAATGTCAAACATTTCCCCAAAGTATGGAAAGTGAAGAAGCTTTTAGGGTACTACATAATGAACGTTGATGTTAACACACTTCAAAATGCTTTCTATACCAGACATTTCAAATTAAGTTACTTCATTTCAAATTGATGTCATAGTAGGCTTTGTATTTCCTGGGATTAAAAGATCTCTTTATTTGAAAATCAATAAAAAATATCTTTGTATGAAAATCAATAATATTGATACTATGAATTTCCAGCATTTAATTTTTCTTCTTTTTTAGGTTTATGTCAACAGTTAAAAAGAATAGGTATAGCTCGTCATGGCATTCATCTCACTTAATGTAGCTGTATTGCATTGCTTAATTTAGATAATGTTCTAACCTGCACCAATTAATTGAGATTTCGGCTTGTGCACACACCCAGCAAATCAGAGCACAGAATGAATCCCACCAAAAAATCACTATTATTATCCAATCAATTTAATTTCTGTAGCCAGTTCACCATGCAAGTATTAGCTTTTAAGCTTTTTGTGCCAAAAGGAACTCCTACTGGTTTTACAGTTTGCTGCCTCTAAGAAATGGACTTTTTTCTCCTCCCTCCCCATTATCTAGCCCATGCCAGTGCTCCAGCTCCTGCCTTCACCTCCCCAGCCCAACTTAATGAGCCAGTTCAGTTTGCTAATCAGCAGTCAATTCTTTTCTCATTAGTTTTCTATCAGTTTATTGGACTGAAACAGCCCACCACAGGTTAAGATAAGCACTAGAGACAAACCAATGAAAGCAGGAACCCAGGGGAGGTTGAGAGATGGGAGCAGTATTAATTACAAACCATTGGATTGGCTCGTGACCTCATGAAACCTCACTATGAAAAGGGAAGACCAACAAACATAGACCATGTTCAAAGCGATATCAAATGACATCACCTTCTAACAAGGATTAGGGTTGTTTTACACACAAAAAAGCCCACAAACCCCAAAACCTGAAAACAAACAAAAAAATAAATTGGATATCTTCCGTTGGGTCCATTTAACTCTACAACATTACGTATAGATTTATATGTTACACATAGAATTACATGTTACACATAGATTTCCATATTGACAATTTGACAAATTTATACATTTTATTATGGTTAGCAAAAGCCTAAACACAAACGAAAGAAAAAAACCTGATGCTTGCAATACCAAAATCCCATCAAAGAGGGAAATTAGAAAAATGGACATCAAAATCCACCTGAAAGCAAAGCCAGGTTTTTGCATCACACAGTCCTAGAGAAAGCAAAGAATAAAATGACCAGCATTTCCATTCAGGTGATATTACTGGCACATTATGAATTCTGTACTGCATCACTTCATGTTCCACAGGGGCTCGGGTGTGAGAGACACCCAGAGCCGCCCTTTGAACAACCCCCTTCACCCAACTAAGGTCACACATGTACAAACCACTCTGTGACAGCAACACTGGGATGGCTGGGAGAAGAAAGCACAGTGGAAACTGGAAAGGTTTAGTAAGACCTAGTGCAAAAATATCCAAGATTGAATGAATTGTACTCCCACTTCCCTGGGGGCTGACTCTCATGGTTTTACCCAGTGTTGTCTGCAAGAGAGGAGAAATGCAAATGCTGGAGGAGGAGGAAAGGTGCCTTTATTCTCCCTCTTGTATCCCTCCTCCCTCATGACCATGCAGAGGGTTGATTCATTGACCACAGACCTTGCTCTTCTGACCTCCTGCACCTTCCCATTGCTACTGGTTTCCCCCATCAAGCAGCAAGGAGAATTGCACCCACAGCACCCTGAAACTGCCTGCTGCTAGCAGGGTCTGCCTGAAATTTAGATCATTGAGAAGTCTCAACACAGAGAGAAAGGATTGCTTGCATAATGAAGCTTACAGTCCAAGGTGGTCTCCATGGTAGCAAACAAACCTGGCAAAGCAACAAAGCAACAGCTTCTGAATGGGAGCTCGTCTGTGACCTTCCCTGGGGGTTATTTTTCCTTTTTCTTCTCTTTTTTTCTCTTTTGAAACCCCAGGAGTAAAAAGGATCTTGCTACTTTAAGGAAACAAACAATCTTACACTTCAAATGTAGAACCGTGCAAAGCTTTAGGATCACCAAAGACTTAAAAAAGTTGGAACTGAAAGGGTAGCCATGTGAGAAAAACTCAACAGCTGGGTATATATCCCTTTGAAACTAACTAGTTAAGTATGGGGAATGCCACCATTCTGAATCCAAACTTGATATGTCTGTGCTGATAAAGTATCGTTATGTTTGTTGTCTGAGGTGGCACTTAATGTCAAAGGCAGGAAATACATTACTAATTATGTCTTAAGTATCCAAAAGAAGAGAAGAGGAAGGAGAAGCCTTTAAAACCCTATTGGCATTGCATAGCATGCCTCTACCTTCAGAGATTACTGCGTTTAGCTTTAGGCCTTGAACTCATCATTCATAATTATTTACAAGTAGAGGTGATAAACACACCAAGGGATGGTGCTTGCTACAAAGATTTCAATAAAGTAAAAGATTAAGAGAATACATAAAATGAGGAGGAACAAGATTACATTGCCTCCATGTTACAGTAGGATCACCCAAAGATCAGCTGGCTTACTTGATACTGCTAATTCCTGCCAGGAGCTGAGGGTTGTGCAGTGAACTGAGGCTGTGGCAACTATGAACCAGCATCAGTTTTCTTTGCCCCTGCCACACTTGTCATTCCTCCAGCCTTGTCATTAAGAAAATGCTTTTTAGACACGAGACAAAATACCCATTACCAGCCTCTCCCAGCATCAGCTGTTTGAAAATATGATCCATGAAAACTGAGCAGTCAGTTCTGCAACAAAAATGAATTTTCATTAACTGAGAAATTCTGTCAGAAGAGGAAAGGTAAGTGAATCTGAACAGTAACAGAGACACTGCATTAATACTTACATTTTGTCACATTTGTAAGCAAAGATTCTTTTACTTAATTTCATTTTCTCACATGCAGTTTACCTAAGTGAAGGGCATCACTTTTATGGACGCCTAAGTTCATAACTTAGCTCAGGTCTTAACTTTAGAGAATGAGACTTTAATCACATTTTAGGCTAGCTGGGATGAATCTCGTATCCTTTTTCCAAAGATATATCAAAAAGTCTCTTCCTCTCTCCTGCCTTCCCCCAGGCAGAATAGCTCAGCATTTCTGTCATTGCCATATTACTGAAAAGAAAATTGAGGTCTATGTGCCTAGCTTAGGGGCACATTTTATTCAGGTTCATAACTCCTGCAGAGTTTACTAAGCATTAGTACTGAAATATGTTTGAGGATTAAAAGGAGAAAAGCCAGACTTTTGTATTTATGTTCTAGTTATTTTCTCCAGTAACATATAACTGGATTTAAGGAGCACTGCATGCCCACTGCCATGCCAAGTTGAAGTTACAGCTGTTCAGAAAAAAACTGTATTGCTTTTTAAGATGCTACTTATAAGCTGTCACTTGTGCAGAATTTCAGCCTAAGAAGAGAGAATTTTGGTAATTTGAGATGCATTAACTAAGTGCTTAAAATATATCGCAAGTTAAATGTTAAGCTGGGCAACTAGATTGCTTCTAAAGTTGATTAATTTACATTGGGGATGTCTGCTGTCTCTCACATCATCCTTCTGAATATATTCCTGTGCACCAGGAGAGCTTGCCCAGGACGCACGCACAACAGGAGAACTTTCCTCCTGTCATCTTCCAGGAAACTACTAGTCCTTCTTTAAATGTTCTTACAACCAAAGAGTGGTCTCTCTCAAAAAAAAAAAAGCATATTGGCATGTTATTAATATATGTGGTTGCCATTAAATGAAAGAAAAAAGATGACTAAAATTTCCTACTTGAGGCTGGGAGAGTTTGTGGAGCCATGGATGTATCTTCATACAACTTGGATGGTTGTTTTAAGATGGTAGGCTTAACTCAGACCTCCAGAACTTGCACGTCTATGAGTTAATGCACCAACAGAAATTGGCATGTCAGTGGCCATGCAGTCAAGGATCCTTGGGAAGGAATGTCTCAGAACTTTACATCCAATACAGCATTTTATTTTTATAGAAAAAAGTTCCCAAAACTTGTTTTTGTGGTTAGCAAAACTGTTCCTCATCCAGAACAGTAGCCCAGCATCTTTCCAGGTCTTGACACAGTTCACAGTGTTTCCAAAGATAAAAAAGGAAAGCAGAAGTCCCTAACATACGACTACACAGGTCTTGAAGATCATCCCAAAAAGTGTTCATTTTTATACATTTACACATGCTGTTATTAAGAAGGTGGTTGTATACAACAGTATGCTCAAAGTACATTTTTTTTAATTATAAAAATATAATTTTATAAAAACTGCAGTTGTTACATTTTTGCAAGACTACTTAGTGACATTGACATTTCTTTAACCTCCATAAAAAACCACACTTATTCAATACCATTCTTTGCATGTCACACTGCCCCAGTGTTATGTGATCACGTAATGAAAGACTCTATCATAAAATATAATATGCACAGTGGGAACAGAATTAAGGTTGCAAAGGGAGTCTTAATTCTGAATTTCCTGACTCTTGTGAGTTTAAATCTCAAATTTAACATTGTATTAACATATCTTTAATTGAGCAAGAGGGGAAAGAAAAGTACATATTAAAAGCCTTTATTAGTTAAAATGAGGATTTCCCAACAAACATGTTTTATCTCTTCGTTTTTAATCCAAAAATTTCTCTGTAATTTGATGTGACACAATTCATCTTTGTTTTCAATTTATTTGATCTTGCAGTCTCTGATCTTGTAGGACTAGATCCTATTCTCTAGAAAGCACTCCCCAGCTCCTGTTAGCTGGAAAGAGTAGGTCTTGTCCTGATGTAATTTAGATGCTAATAATAAAGTCTTTTAAGTATATAACAGGAGTGGGGAGAGTAACTCCTTCTGGAAAAAAAAATCTAATTGAAGTTAGTGTGACTGTCTAGAAAAGATTTAATTTGTTCAGTTCATTGAACTTCTATAAGATTCAAGAACAGAAAAAAAACCCAATTGTTTCTTTTTTTTTCTATTCTTTTTCTTTTATAACGATGAATTTTTACCAGAAAGCTCCAGGTTTTATAAGACTTTAAAACTTATATAACATTTTAAACCACAACAGAGAATTTGGTCATATTTTTATTATTTTTTCACACCGTTCTGTTTTACTCACCCAATGAAAAAATCAAACATTTGATGTTGACTATTGTATAAAAATTCTTTGACATGTCTCTGAAAGTAAGACAAGTCTGTTGTCTTTGGAGAAAAGTCTGCTTAATTGCCTGGTGTGAAAATATTTTACAAATAGTAGTTCTCAGTCTATGCCTTATTTGAAATTAATTTAAGTCAGCAGGAGAGATTTTCTGTTCATCTTATTTTTCTATTCTTTTTTCTTCTGATTATTTCTTTTTTCTTTTTTTTTTTTCTCCTACTGATCTTTAGCTGTTCTAAGGCTTGGACTACTTATTGCAGCTATTGAATAATGTTCTAGGAGAGGTACTCCTTTAAAAGGACTAAAGCTCCCCTACCACCAAAGGAAACCCAGAGCAAAATAACAGAAATTCCCAGTTTTGTAATTTTCTCTGTCTTCATAAAAAGACCACTGGAGGTGAACTTCTTGAGAGGCAGCTCTCTGAACAGGAAACTCAGTCCGAGCTCATCAAAAGGCCTACTTGATAAGAACGGCATTATGCATCCAGTCTCCAAAAGGAAACTGGAGTTATTTTGGTGCTAGAAATCAGTGTGTCATCTAACACAGCCAAGTGTCCTCTGAGGACCCCACTGGGAAATCAATAGAGCTTTATGAGGTTAGCTGCAGCTTTTGTGTAAACACTGTAACATTTTATGATGGGAAACATAGTCTTTTGCTTTTTATGTAAAAATGACATTGATTAGGATTTTTTATGTCCTGTGTGGCTGAATTGTTGGGGGCTGTTGGAAATGAATAAGCTGCGGTTTGAAAGCCTTGCTGTCCAACAGCAGATAATGCTTTATTTAAATAAATTTTTTGTCCATTAACCTGAACAGAGATTTGGGGACCTTTAAACTACTGAGGTAATGAAATAGATTTTATTTTCTGATAAATTCTTAGATAATTTACATTATAAAAATGGTTCATTTCACATTCGTTTTTTTTATATTTCAAATGTGTACCAGGTAAAAGACCAGCTGGTGGAGTTTCCAGATGACATTATGGCCAAGGCTTGATTTTTAATCTAGGGTGTTTTCCTTCCTCAAGGTTCAGGATTAGTTTCTCTTTTCTGGTGTTTATTTTTTGTAGGAGAATTTAATTCAATTCATACTGCCCATTAAATCACAACATGTACATTAGAGGTGTCTCCAGTCTTCCCTTTGAGTGGGTGTGGTATTTGAAAGAGGACTGCATTTCAAATGCTTTGCAGGAAAAATGTATATATGTGTCTGTTGGCCTGAGATCTAATGGAAGTTAATTTATCCCTCACCAATCTCCCTGAGTGCAAGAAGGGGCCTTGGTGACTGCTTTTGGTAATCTCAGTCCCCCTTGTCTCCTTTAGGTCTGCTCGTAGGAAGCATGACATGTTCCCAGCCCAAACTTTTCAGCTCTTTGGCTTCTCCCCCAGGACTCATATGGGAGGACAGAAGATGCCCAGCTTTTGCAGGGGAAAAGGTGCTTGTTGAGTACAGCTTGTTGAGTACCTGCAATGATGACTAACCCTTGCATGACCTTTCCAAGATTTTCTGAGGCATCCTGAGACTTCTAAGCTAAAGCCTATGCCTATTTCTTTCCATCTAGTCAATAAAATTTACATGTGATTCCCAGTGTTGATAAGGCAAAATGCTATATGTAAAACCAGATACCTTTTAAATGGAGGAAACATCAACAATGAAAACATCGTATTCTGTGGAAAATTTCACAACCCCTCCAGGAAATGTTTGTGACCTAGGTCGTGGTTACAGCTATACTACAACTGGGAAAAAATATTTCCAAAAAAACACCACCAGAATTCATATAGTGTGAAATAAAACTCACTAAATATCGTTGCCCATCCAGTCCAAACTAAAGCTGCTCCTGGCAGACAGCAGCAGCTCAGAGAAGTAAAATTTTATGGACTGTAAATAAAATCAGTGAAACATTCCTAATGTAAAGGTTATATATTTCTCCCTACTAGCTCCTTATTAAAGGTGGGATGGTCAAGGTCTGTGTGCAATCATTTCAGTCTGCATCAAAGTCACTTTTTAATTATACTCCACCGCATTGAGTAAAAACATACTGTAGATCTGCTGACAACTTTTTTTTCCCCTTAAAAACAGTTTCAGGGTCTCTTTTTTTTAAATTTTTATCTGATTATTTAGTTTAAAAATTAGAAACGGAGCCTTTTATTTATCCACAACCCAGAATTTGCAGCTGCAGGACAAGCAAACTTCCTTGTGCCGCCCTTGGGGTGACCTCGGCTCTGACCTGCAGGGACCACCCTTACCGGAGGTGAGAGGGAAGCCAGGTCCCTCTCCTGCTTCACCGGGGTCTCCCCTGGGCAGAAACTGGTGTTTTATGAGACGATTGCACATCGGTGAGAGACAAAGCTGAGGCCACCACTTAAATTCTGACTCCAGCTGTAAAAGTGGAAAACCAGCACTTTATCACCAAGCCACCCAAGTCCTTGAAGTGATTCCTGGTTATTTAATAACAAAAATATAAAAATCTGTGGGCCAAATTCTTCCTGAGGTCTCACTGCCTCTGCTTGCCTCCTCTCAAAGGAGTTGCAAAGAGTGCAAGCCAGCAGAGAATCTGATCAACTTTATTTCTTTTCATTTACCCCACAGAGCTCTCGTTTGCCCAAGAGATCAATTTCTTCTTTACTTTAAAAAATCCACTTACCTGTCAAATGTTCCCCCCTAGTTATACCATAGAGCTGAAATAACATTTTTAAAACCTCAGAGTAAGATCCTGTGCCATTGAAAAATTTAGACCTTTTAGAAGCTGGTTAGTTTTTAGGATCTTAGAAAAACCATACACAGTTGCTTTAAATAGCAATGAAAGGCTGATTCAAGCCGTTAAATTTTATGTTCTGTGTAATGTTGTAATTGATGTCAAGCCTTTCCCATATTCTTCACACTGACATTGGGCAGTCTCCTAGATGCTAAGAGTGCAGTTACAAAAGTCTAGACTAAGTAAAGGCCCAAGAAAAGGGTGTCACAAATGTGAATTTATTGCTGAGAACAAAAAGGTTCAAATGTAGAATAATAAAGCATGCATCAAATTTAGCCAGTTTCTTTCCCATCCATTTATTTTGGGGGATAATTTGGTGCATTAAGTATTCTGCTGCAAACCGTTTCTTCTGTGCATGCATATAAAACTTTATTACCCTTGTAAAAATCATGCTGTGAATTCTGATGCTTCTGTGTGTGTTTGGAGGCATATAATTGTTCTCTTCACAGGAAAACACTTATACCTACATCTTAAATTGAATAAACTGGCTTCCAAAGCAGCGGCTCCTCTAAAGTAGCATCCTCAGCTTTGACCATCACTGAAGAAAAAATGCAAATTCAGCTCCAAGATGAATAAGAAATCTTTTCTCCTTACAGGAGAGTACAGTGCCTTGCCTTGCCTTTGCTGTCTTCCTGATAATTCTTAAACAGTTTTAAAACAACTGTAATGATTTAAGGCCTTAATCCTGGCCACACTAAAACAAGCTGATTAACCAACCTCCTCATCCATGCAAGAGCAATGTCTGAGGTCAACAAGTGCAACCTGTGTATAAAGATACAGAAATGCCACAGTCAGATGAAGAGAAAAAGCAAGAGGACTGAGAAAAAGAGATTTCCCTTTTTTACACTGTTTTTCTGTAGGATTTGTTGAACTTAGTGGATTAAATAGACATCCTGTTTTGAAGGCTGAAGAGGTTCGCCAGCACAGAGGTGTGCAGACCTCAGAGATGGCCCCAGAGTGGCGTAGATTGCTACTTCAGAGATACTCGAGCCTGATGCCCTGGTTGTCGCATCAAAGAGGTGAAGAGACCCAGCCCCAAGCCTTTCCACAGTTCACAGTCCCACCACCCAATGGTGGCTCATGTAGAGCTTCCCAAACAGCTTCAACTGCTTCCCTGAGCAGCACCACAGCCCCAGCAGTCAACAGCTCATCTGGAGCTGATGTGTAAATATTTGCCTGGGACCCCCTGAGCATTTAGATAGAAAAACTGAAACGAAGCATCCAACCACCTTCACAGCCATACCTTTGAGGAACATCAGCAGGATTTTTTCTTTTTGTGCTCCTGCCTAGTGCAACTGTTTTATAGCATAAAAGTAAAGCATGACTACAAATTTTCTCAGGGTAAGGCAAACTCCCACAGGGATTAAAGACTCACCGCTGTCACGTCTCCTCCCTTGAGTGCAGGCTGTAGTTCTTCACTCTGTCCTCTCTTACATTTCATGTATATTTAAAAGGAAAATACCAAAACCAGAACACTCAACTAGACAGTTTTAATTTTATCATTTTGGAAGAGGATGCAAAACAGAACAAACCACATGCGACAGATGTTAGTTAATACATGACTAGAAGAAGTGCAGTTACTACAGTGATAAGAAGAACTGATAAAATGAAATTTTCAGAAATACTATAGAGCATTGTATTAGGCCCTACAAATGTTTCCAGTTGTTTTATGATGTTTACCTCAGTTGGTGAGGTCAAGCAGTAGTCATTGATCTAGTGAGATATATATATAGAGGTGAAAAAAATAGTAAATAGACTTGAATATAAGGTAGAAATGATCTTTGTGCAATCAAAGCGTTGGTGTAAGGTGTTAAAAAGTGTATGGGTAGTGGAGACTCAGTGGAGACCTTAAACTGTGAGGATTCCCTGGTTATTCCCATGATCTTCCCTCAGGTTGCATTCCTAGATTTAGCCTCTCTACACACATAGCAAGCTGAGAAAAGAAACACAGCTGGAACCATCCACAGTATGGTGAGGGAGCAGGAAGGAGGAAGAGTACAACCTCTCAGTGATTATGGTGCACATTTTGCCCAAGGTCTATCCTCCAAGACACAATTCCTTTCTTTAATGACTCATACTTCTAGAAATAGTTATGAATGTGCCCTGAGAGGGGAAAAAAGCCATTTGGATGCAAAGCCACAAGCCTGCTTTGAGAGAGTTATTGCTGTGCAGAGATCCTGTCTTTCACTGGGAGCCAACCTCTCCTGGAGACAAGATTTGTCTCAACCATCATCCCACCTAAAACACAGGCCCATCCTCCCACCTGGGAGGCTCAATTCCCTTTACAGCCAGTGGCACAACCAGAGGACCAGTCGTGTGCCTTGTCGTATCCTAGGATGTGTCAGACAGGTTGTATCAACCTCTGGATATATATCTTGGCTCCTGTCCTGCAAGTTACAGCTTGGACATTGCTGAGATACCAGACTACAGTGTAGCATCACACATTTATTTTTTTTTTCTTTAGCACACAATGTACAGACTCCATTCTACAAATCTTTTGCATACACGCAGAATCTTCCTGTTGAAGCCAAGGGAGCTATTTTGTGATATATGGATTGCTCACATGAGCAGAGATTTGCAGAATGGAGCCCCGTATCTGTACAAGAAGGCCACACTCCGTCTTCTGTTTTAGACACACAGTCTGTCAGTTTTAAATATCTTACCATAACTTTTAACCTTGGCACTAAAATTTGAATTCCAGGCGCTCCTGCCCACTGCTTAGAGGCACCAAAGAGAGGTTAATTATTTCTCACCCTGTTACTTGCCAGATCTCATCTCACTGCAAGAGCTGCAGCTTGTGTTTCCTGGAATAGACTCCTCTCTTTTTCTTTTTATGCCAAAATAATTCATTTCTGATTTCATGATTCCTTTGGAGATTTAATAAATATCTATAGGCAGAAAAGGACAGCTGCTTCTTGCATAGCACTAAAATCTTAAAATGTCAAAACCAGCAGGATGGTCACCTCTTCAGATCTTTAATTTCACCCTAAGCAGATCTGATTTGTTGGAGGAAGTAACAGTTTACACATTGCAAAAATAAATGGTGCAGCAGGCGTTCCTACACAGTAGGAGGTGTGAAAAATGGTGGGGATGGGGGAAGGGAGACTGATGGAAACAATCAACTAATGCAGAATGAAAGTCTTTTTCTCTCTCCAAGTGGAACTAATAGGAACATCAAATATGTTAAACTAAAACAGAAACATGACTGACGAAATTGTTTTCCACCTTTTTTTTAAGAACTTTTTTTCCAAGAGTGGTCACACATACTTGTGGAGGGAAAAAACTAAAGCTGGCCTCTAAGCTCAAACAAACAGTTTCAAGCTCCTGATTTAGAAATAAATATTTTTGTTTGTCTACATATCACATGTGTCAACATTGAGCAAATAGCCTCAGTGGTGGCTGTAGATGGTCAATGCTCTGGGGATATTCCCACAAATGCTCAAGTTGAGCAATATCACAGCAATAATCTGCAGAGTAGGACTCACTGGATCAGTAATTATGAACATCCCCCAGGCCTTCAGGAGACAGTCAGTATTTTCCAGTGGCTTCAGTGGTTATGTTTTATGTTTCATTCTGTTGCAGGTGATGCTGGAAGAAAACAAGAGCAACATTTGGTCCTGCCAAGCATCTGGCCAAGGGATTGAGCATAAAAATGCCAATTTAACTTTCATCTAGTATCACATAAACACTGCTGTCAGACCAAAACCAAGTGGTGGCTTCATCTAGTCATCTGCCACTAAACTCAATATTTCAAAGGTGTTTTTTCTTTATCAGAAAAACCATTAGATGTCAGAAATATTTTCGTCAACAGCACCATTTGGAAGCAACGAGCTTCCCAATGGGGCAAGGGCAAGTTCCTGAAGAAAGAATCTTTGCCTCAGAGGTCAAAACAGTAATATAAAAAAACAAACAGTGAGTGACATATTAGCCCAGTTTCATTTGAAAACACCCAAATTAATGTTAATGTCAGAGGGTTAAATTATAGGTATTTATTCATGATGTTTTCAAAATGTCCTATAGGCTAAAAGAAAAACAAAATCAATTTTTTCTGAAAATGTCACAGAGAACAAAACTGTCTCTGCTGGTGAATGCAACTGAATGGCTTATTCTAGCAACTATCACTATCAAAAGTTTATCCTTCTAGAGGACTAAATAGCTTTCCCGGGCTCGGTCCTACAACACTCTTCAGGGCACTTCCATATGCCTGGCATTAGCCCAAACCCTGCTTTGAGGGACTCTCCAGTTCTACTCACCCCCTAGAATCATAGAATTATTGAGGTTGGAAACGATTTTAAGACCATCAAGTCCAACCATTAACCTAGCACTGCCAAGCCCACCACTAAACCATGTATTTGGGTGCCACATCTACACAACTTTTAAATACCTCCAGGAGTGGTGACTCAATCACTTCTCTGGGCAGTCTGTTCCAATGCTTGACAACCCTTTCAGTGAATAAATTTTTCCTGCTGTTCAATCTAAACCTCCACTGGCCCAACTTGAGGCCCTTTGCTCTTGTCCTATCACTTGTTACCTTAGAAAAGAGAACAACCACCTTGGAGCTCTCACACTTGGAATGTCCACATTTCAGCTCTCAGAGCAGAAAAGCACAAGTGGAAAGGAAGGCTGGTGACATAATCACTGTCACCTCTGCTGGGCACTGCCACCACCATTGTCTAAAAGCATCCTCAATACAGCCTGACAGTGCTTCCACATGTAGCATCAGACATTACATCTCCTCAGCAGCTGGTGCTGTGTTTCCTCTGGAGCTCCTAGTCCTATTACAGAAACAGTGATTGCATCCATACTGGTACATGGTAACGGTCCCAGACACTGGAACTTGGTTGTCTGTTCAGTTAATTTACTTAAAAGATCTTTGTAAAAAATTCCTAGGCATTGCTGAGCATTTAGCACAGCATAGGGAACATTCTCAATGGGGAATTTTAATGTAACATCTTTGCTTCGGAAGATGAGAATTTGACTCTATGAACGTGGCCAAACCAGGCCACTGAACCTCAGATCCATGTAACAGGCCCTACCGCTGCTTGCAGGTGCAGATGTTTCAAATAGACCTGGCTATATGAATCTGAACTACTTGGACCAGTTCACACATGGTTAAGAACTGTCTCAATACCAGCAAGCATTGATATTCTGGCTAGTCATTATTCATTTTCTTTGTGACAAAGAACACCTAAGATGGTGTTATTGCATCAGTTTGCTTTAGTAATAACTGTTATAAGATAAAACAGCTGGTGACAGACCTGACATGACTAAATCTGGAACCAGAAATGCAAGGCAATGCAGTACAGAGTTTTGATCCAAACAGATCCAAAGCAGGTCAAAGAAGCAGAGTACTGATTCTGCCTATAGATTAAACCTCAATATGCAGAATGAACTATTTTTAGCCATGAGAGGCTACTTCTTCATATATTAGCTGATGTAGCTAACTCTGTCATAACATCAGTTCAGAAAACTAACAAAGTGCACTCCAAATGTCCTGCATGTGAGCTGAACCATTGCAAGACACATGCAAATTTAGACTTCAAGCAAAGTAACTTTCTTGAATCAGAGCCCATACATATATTTTGAAAACAAAGTATGAATAATCCAGAAAATTCCCTAAAACAAAGACTGCATTTAGCCAGATAGCCATTGATGCCATAAATGACCACCTCTGTGTGTTTCCAATTGCTAGCTGTGCAAAAAAATACAGCTTCTGAAAATGAAACTAAACTCATAAATTAGTGCAGCTGCAGTTAAAATTATAATTAATTGAAAGGTGAGCTGATGCTTTTGAGGAAAATAGTTCCTTAATTCTGAAAAAAATATCTTTTCGGAGACATTTTAATGCTGCATTTTTTATATGGCAAAGCAAAGCTAAATAGAACTTCAGTTGAAATACCAGTTTATGTTTGGCACAGCTTATTCTTGGTATCTACCCATTATACTCATCTAGTTACTTAAGTTTTCCTTGTGAACTCCTTCAGTGTAAACAAACTGTATTAGTGTCCTTTAGCTATGGGCTTCAAAAGACCTACAACTACAAATTTTATTGCTTAGCATTGCAAGATGATGGTATCTCGAGAGAAGGTGACAGTGAGTTAACAGATAGGTCCCCAAGGGCAACTGGCCCAGACCTACAGACTCCCTTCTCCAAACAGAGAAACAGGCACAATTAGCAACTTTCAAAATGATAAATCTTTCCTTCATTCACTAAGCCTAACGTGGTTGAGTGGACTGTCTTTCATTCACATTTTGGTACTAATTAGCTCATAACATTTGGCTTTGTCTCATAAGAATTCCTAGCTCTTAGATGCCATTTCACATGAGGGAAAGTCACACAAACAAAGTCAGAAAACTCAATTA
>NW_010191848.1:155335-165404 GCF_000695765.1 Mesitornis unicolor | reverse complement strand
GGAATTACTTTGCAACTGTCTTTTCGTAAGTTACAGGGCACAGCATATTGATTTTAGGTACACATTTCTTCTAGGTTTTTCTAAAGTGGCCTAACAAGAGAAAACCAATTGTTAGAATTCTCAGAGGTGCATATAGCTATATTTCTAACATACCCATCACTACAACATCTGATTACTAAAAAAGAAGTTATTAGAAAACACAACACAATAATATAAATTACTGGTTGGTTGGAGTTTTTTTGGAATAAAGATAGGATATATTTTTTTCAAAAAATATTTGTAAACTGAAATCTGGACATTTGGACCTATATCTCTTTAAGATCTAGGTGGGAGTCAGCTTTTAGGTAGGGATAGAATTTTGTGCTTAAGAAATTAATAAACCGGCTGGAAATATATTCAGGAGACTACAGTTTGTCACTCAGGTCCATTATGACTTTGAACATCTCTTGGGTAAAACTTGAGGCTTTGTCAGGAAGCTTAACAACACTTTTTTGAAGTTAATGTGTTTGTATGTCTTCTATTTCATTTTCCTCATCACCTCATGATAGGAGGCACAACTGTTTTATATTGGGCAGTAAAAGTGGTGTGAAATAGAAGATACTCCAGCAGAGCCACAGGAAATACTATGGCAACATTTAGAGAATTCCTGGGATATCATTCCACTGCGTGGACAAGAGTCATCAGCTGTGGAAGATACTCTTATTATCCTATGACTCATTCACATTAGAAGCCTTTGTCAAATTTCCTTCCTCTATAAGGAGCTAAAATTTATGATCACTTTGACAATTTTCCCTACTTGTTATATTCTCCATTCTCTAAATAGTAAGATGATTTGTCTCCCAATCCATGTAAGAAATCTCATTTATTAAATAAATCTTAATTCTTGATTTCTAGAATTAAATAAGAATCAAACATGATCTGGATCCTGCAGCTACTCTTTTATTAACAGGGTCAGTAATTTACTGTCCAAGACTTTTTTTCTTCCAGTGGGCTGGTTTCCTACAGCCTAGAGATAAGTGATGGAAAGTGGACAAGTAATTTTATGCCTGATTTCTGCAGATTTTGACAGTTTCAAATCAAAACCTATAAATTTCTACAGCTATTTTTTCCTGATTTGCTTAGGTTACAGAAGTTCAATTCCCATCCAGCCATAACAAAATTTTCACCAAACCCTCTAAGGTTTGCCCATCGTTATTTCAGGCACAGAGCAAATAGTTTGTGTGATGCTTTTGGCACCTGCAGGCATAGCAACATAACTAATAGAAAGACATCTGTTTCTGTTATGATGGAATGATGTTTACATTATGGCAGATTTGCAAGTTCTACAGAGCAGAGGCCCTTTATTGTTAAAGGAAGTCATCATTTAGTTTGTTTAGCACTGAACACTTACTAGGGGCCACCTTGATCAGTAATCTGGAAGCCAGAAATAGTTGTGGATCTTGGCTTTCCAACATGCTAAGCTATTGAGCAGAAGTTTTGGCCAGAGAGTAGAATCCATCTTCTTCATTTTTGACAGCAGTGACTTTGGTAAATTGCAGGGGAAGAAGAGGTCTCTTCCTTCAGTAGCTCTGCACTTGATTTTGTCAGGTGGTTTAAATCCAGATCTGTGCGGCAAACTCAGTTTCCACAATTTAGAGGTTCCAAGGTCAACAAGCTGATGGACATGGAAAGTATCTTATACTTGCACTCAGAGAGGAACTGTTCAAAGTTGAGTAATAGCAGTGGGGAGAGGGGAAGCTCAGGCCGATGGGCACAGGAGGGAAAGGGAGAAAAACAAAGGCAGTAAGTGGCAGCATTGCACGAACAAGCAATCTGAATGCAGCAGCAATCAAATGGAGAGAAAAGCTAGGAGAAACAGGTACAATTACATGACAAAAAAACAGCTTTTCTTCAGGACTCATTGCATAGTATTCGTCCTAAAGCAGAGATGTTCAGCCACAGCAGAGTGAGACCTCCCTCTGAGCAGATAAAATTGTATACGAATATGAATCTTGTACATATATGTGTTTGATTCACAGTAAATTGGTCTGGAAGAAACCTCTATAGATGCTTTAGTCCGTCTCCCAGCCCAGTGCACACACAGTGCAACATCCATCATTGTGAGTACTTGCATTTTAATTTTTCTTAAGGAAGAATGCTTCAGCATCTCTAGGTTTTAATTTCTTTGTAGGTAAGGCCTACAAAGAATTTAACTTAAATTAAAATTTGTTTGCTTTAATTTAAGCCTATTATTCCTTGTACTATCCTCAGTGACATGGAAAAAATATTTATTATGTTATTCTTGCAACAATCTTAAATATCTGAAACCCATTGCCATATGTCCTCTGAGGTGTCTTTTCTCTGTGTTAAGACAAACACAGTTTTACAGTCATATGCTCTTTGAAACCTCTACTTACCCTACTGTAACCCCCAGGACTTTCTCTAACAGACCCTTAATTCTTAATTGTGGCCCAAACTGGCCACAGTACTTAAAGGGAGACTCCACAAATGTTGAGTGGAAGGCAGAAATTTCTTCATATATCTTTTATTCACATTCATTGTTGTATAACTATGCTCGCTACTTGCTGGCTTGGGGAGGGGAGGGTTGTTTGTTTTCTTAAAACAGCATGTCACTGTTGGACACTTTGAAATACATAAAACTTTTTTAAAAAATCAAATGTCACAAGCCAAATGTAAGTGCAGAGCTTCCTGTGGCTTGCAAGCTTTTTATTTTAATCCCCTGGAAGGACTATAAGTGTGAAAGCTGTCAGTTCTCAAAAGCTGTGTGGCAGAGTAGTGCAAACAGCTTTGAAACATTCCCCTTGTTTTCAAACTCTCTGAGAGACAGCATGGTCCTTGATTTAGGTAAATGTAGCCTCAGTCAGAGCCAGTATTGCACTAACTTCTGCTCTGACTGTAAGGACTCTGGCTTAGTCCATCACTTCATGTTTCAAAATACTGAAAATACAACGTGTCCTAGGAGTATATTGCCCATTTCCACTGAGAAACTCTCCATCTAGAGATGTTTATAAAATACGGTCTCCATTACTGCTGCCAAAAACCTTTCTGAAATCCCACTGACAGCCTCTTTACCTCACCTAAACTGTGAAAAGAAGCTGAGATGTGATGATTTGGACCTGGAAACCATATCTTCTTCCAGAGCTTTTATATCACAGTTATATTATAGAGATACTGTAAAAAAGGAAGACCTGACAGTTTAGTGACAAAAAAGCTAGTGAGCAGCACTTAGAGATAAATATTAATGCAGGTTTCCTATGAAGAACTAAGTGCCTTTACACATGTGCACAAAAAAAACCATAGCTGAAGAAGAGTGCAGGACTCAGTACTAACCTTTGTAAAAGGAAAGTTAGAACTGGATAAGGGAATCAGGAATACTTCCAGGAACTGCTGAAAACAGTAATGATGACTTTAATTGAATTATTGTTGGTAGGGTATTTCAAACTAAACAGAGCTGCTGAAGAGATCAAGAAAAATACTAATACCAACCTCTTAAATAGCACTTTTCATCAGTAGTGCTCAGACACCTATGCATTGTATAGATAAGGAAACTAAGGCACCATAAGAAAAAATCACTTGCCCAAAGCCATTGGACAGATGGCAGAGGCAGGAGTAGAAAAAAAGTCTCCTGAGTCTGAGTCTGATGCTCTGGTCATTAACATTATTTACTAAGTTAACCATATTAAATACTTATACCATTAAAATTTAGTTATTTTTCAGAACAAACTCTCCATGAGATCTGAATATGTGCACTTCATGCAGTGACACCCATCCATAAAACAGGATTTAAGATGGTAAGATGTCCATAAAATGGGAATTATTCAATTACTATAGCAGTTGAGAATGAAATTTGCCAGAAATGTTCCACCTCACTGATCCTTTCACATCCACATGGTTTTGTGGTGTTCAAGGGTGGGAGACAAGGATGTGAGAAGTATAATTTGTGCTAATATCTGATTATACTGGATCTCAATCTGAGGGAGAAAAGTTTTAGAGCATGAAATGGCTCAATAACATTAAGGTGAGCCCTGGAAGGAAAATCAAAGGTATCTGTCTTCTGAGGAAGGTTTAGATATGGATTCTGGATAGCAAATGTTTGTCTGTCTGATACATCATGTCTGTAATGCATCATGGTTTGGCATTACCATTAGGAAAACCTTTCCTGTATTTTCCTCAATATAATTAACATCCTTGTTAGCGATAAAGATCTTGTCTTAGGATATAAAACCTCATTGCTATGAATTACTAGTCTAGAGCTCAAATTTTCTGCTAATGCACTGGGATCAGAATGATCTATAGCTCCCATCACTGAAAATCCCCTCCATTCTTCACTCCATGGGCCATACCAGTTCTTTCACCACAGAACCTGGTTTATTGAGACATATTTGTGGTTGGTAGTACTACAGTGATGGAAGGAACCCTTGAACTGTGTCTGCCCTGGAGATCTGTGGTTTTTTTGGCAATTATCTAATCTATTCTCTCATCGTTCCAGTAACAGAGACCCCACAACCACGTTCGTGATGGGTTTTTCTTCAGTCTTTTACTGTGAGAGGATTCTTTCCTATAACATAACCCCATTCTTTTCCTGTTTACCACTGGCACAGAAAGCAAATTTTTTCATCTTTCCTTGTGTCAGTCTTATATCTGCTTCACATCCCCTTGGTTGTCTGTTCTCTGTTCTACTAGCTCCAGATGACGCAACCTTACCTGATAAGCTATATTTTTCAGATTTCAAAGTATTATTGTTTCTGGTTTTTGCACTCTTTATTACCAGCCCTTATCTTTCTTGAACTTGACCCAGAGCTCCTTCCAGGGTCTTGGCAATAATGGACTACTTCATCTCCACTGCAGCCTTCTGTGCACACTTCCCAGCAGCATCACATTAACTTATGTGCAGCTTGAAAACCACTGTAGTCTCCATAGTGCTCTTCCCATCTATTTTACTGCAAAAGTTTTATTTAGCTAAGTGTGCCCTGTTTGATAACTATGCAATAGACTACTCTGAACTAAGCTCATTTGTTCCTATTAAATGACATGTGGTGCTATTTTCTTCAACTTCTAACCTCCAACTTACCAACATTATTTTGGATTCAAAACTTGCTATCCAGACTATTAACAGTGACTCCCAGTTGGGTGCCTGCTACATAAAAACCACAAAACATTTTGGCCATCTTAGCATTGTGGCCACCTTAGCATTGCAACCAATAGTTGTTCAGCAACATTTGACATATCTTAGGTTATCATATTTGTCCTTTAGCTGTCACTCCAAATGGACACAAATCCCCATACAGCTCTCCTATAGGTCCTGTACCGTATCTGGGAGCTGCACCTGTACGTTTTGGATGCTCTGAAACATCTCAAAATGTCCCCTTGGCTAACTGAGTAAAACTACTACTGACTGCTCAGCTGGGTTGTTCTACAGGCTCTACTGACAGCACTGACTCCACAGACTACAGTAGGTAGTCAGATATGCAATGCATGTATAGACTCATACATAGAAATGTTAATACAGGTCTTAACCTTAAACTGAGTTTGACTCAGTTGGACATTTTGTTGTACATCTTATTGACCCATAACTTACCTCCCTGTGTTTTCTCTTCTTTTCCTTTCTATTCTTTCTATGAAGAAGGAAGATGCCTTCTTCACCTCCCTCATTGTACTAGCTTTGGCTGAGATAGAGTTAATTTTCTTCACAGTAAATTATATGGTGCTGTGTTTTCGATTCATCCTGAAAGCATTCTTGGAAACATAGAGATTTTTTAATTATTGCTGAACAGTGCTTCCACAGAGTTGAGGTCTTTTCTGCTTCTCTCACTGCCCCACCAGTGAGTAGGCTGAAGATGCACAAGAAGCTGGGAGTGGACACAGCTGGGACAGCTGATGCCAGATGACCAAAGAGATATTCGGTATCATGACACTGTGCTCAGCAATAAAAGCTGGGGAAAGAATGATGAAAGGGAGGATGTTCACAGGCATCGTATTTGTTTTACCAAGTAAATGTTATAGGTGATGGAGCCTTGCTCTCCTGAGGATGGCTGAACACCTGCCTGACAATGAGAAGCAGTAAATTCCTTATTTTGCTTTGCTTTTGCACACGATGTTTGCTTTACCTATTAAATTGTCTTTATCTCAGATTAAGTTTTCTCACTTCTACCCTTCCAATGCTTTCCCCCTTCCCACAGGGGAGGGAGTGAGGGAGTAGCTGTGTGGGGCTTAGCTGCTTACTGTGGTTAAGACATAGCACTCTTTTTTGTCATTGGGTTGTTTGGTTTTTTTTGTGAGGAGGATGGAATAACCACCACAGACATGCATTTCTGCCCAAGGAGGCAGAGGTTCTGGCAGCCATGGGTACCAGCTCCCCTGTCCTACCCTTCCTCCAGGCAGAGCAGCAGCAGTGCCTGCAGTCTCCCAGGACATGCTCAGGGAACAGCAGGCATTGCCTTGCTTGATGGGTCTTTTTATTTCAGAAAATCCCTTGCACCCCTTCTCTTTATTTCATTCATGGTCCTCTGAGGTGTTACAGTTTCTGTATATTTGGCTTGCCCTATAGATGTTCTCTTCTTTCTCAGAGAGGGAGCTAGAAGATTTTGTTAGGGATGGGCTTCACCCAACCTTAAAAAGATAAGCCAATAAAGACATTGGCAATTAAAAAAGACAAGGATACTAAATCAGCATTTCCAAACCATCATGGAAGCTGGGATCACAAGTGTCCCAGGAGGAAAGACATATAGTGAGGGAGAGAAGATTTTTGGCTAAAGAAGCAGATGTAAGCCAGGAAAGTTGGACTGCTGATGCCTAATTTACATTTAAAATAAAGTAAAAAATGTAGCACAGAATTAAAAAAAAAGGCTTGCAGCCTCAAAAACTACAGGGGTGACAACTTCAATTTTGATGATATGTCTCTCTTATTTCTTTGGCTTACTAAACAACAGCTATGGTAGGTTCTCCCAAATTTTGCTAAGATAAATTTTACTGCAGGTTTGCACATGAAGAAAATATAAACAGATGGTATGACATGGTAAGTAACAATCTGGCCAATATACAGGAAAAGAGTGTTCTCCCACATTTAAATTCAGAAATACTTTAAGCCTAAAAAGATGAGACACTAAACAGACTAGAGCATAGGCATAGAAAGGAGGAAGAACAACCTGATTGATGGGGATATACTGAAGCTCAGCCATGAAACTGAAGGTTTCACATAAAGGAGAAAGCTCGGAGTGAGTCTGATAATAAGACCTGAAGTTAAGCCGATACACGAATCTCTTCCTTTCTTTGTCACAGATGAAATCTGTGATGTATTCAAGCCATTCAGCCTCTCCAGATATAACTCTCCCTGTGTAAACTGAGACTACCTCTTAGTCTCTTTAGTAAAGTGCTTTGAGAGCTACAGATTGGAAGTGATGCTTTCTCAACACGGGCCAAATGCTGGTTCCTTTCAAGCTCATAGCAAAATTCCTCTGGGCCTCTTTGGCTATGTCGATGTTAATAAATTAAATGTGCCCAATGCCATTCTCTGGCACTGCAGCCAGCTGGCAGAGAACAGCCTGCATCTATTTTACTGAACTCTTTTGCCCTCTTAAATAGAGTGGTCATATCCAAAGTGTTTGTTGGGAAAGGCTTGTGTAAGCTCCCAAATTTTTCTCAGGAACTGTGTGCTGTGTGCAGGGTGCTGCCTGGCCCCAACACAAACCATGCCAGGGTACCTTCTGACACTTTCAGTGCACAGAAAATCCAGGCCCAGTGACTGGAAATGTTCCTCAGCACCGTCTACTAGCTCTAACTCTTAAGGCAGAGTCCTGATCTATTAATTTTAATATGCAGTACAGTTAGAACCATTAACACCACTGATACCTATTTCAAAACTTCAGATAATTTCCTTTTATAGTATTTGTAGTTATATCTATATTCTGAGGGTCCCTGTACAATACCAGCAGCATTCAACTTGGACTTAATCTGATTATTAGTGCAAAATACCAGCCTGCATGATCTCGATCTTGGATTCCTTTCGTCAGCTCATTCTGCAAAACCACCTTCGTGCAATTACAGGAACATCCTGCAAGCTCTGGGTTTGTGAACCACTGTGCTGTTCAGAGGGCTGGTAGAACACAGAGGTTAATCTCCAACCTGATCCACAGCCAAGGTGGGCTGCTGAACTCAAGTGAATCACGAAGAGCTGAATTACTAAGGCAAGGCAGGTTTTTACACAGCATTGCCCACTGAGTGCAAGCAAAACAGACTAATCCCTGAGCTACCAGAATCAGCTGGCGATTTCCAACAGCCAACATCAGCAAGGAAACTAGCATTACTTCTTTTTGAAAAACAGAAGGGAAGATTGGAGAAAGGAGGGGCTGGGTGGGAGTGGAGCAGTTTGACATCTAATCTATCATTTTTATTAGACTGAGTCTGCAGACATGTGAACTGTGTTTTCCTCACTTTTTAAATGAAATGGAGAACAGTAACACTAACGACACAGTTCCTCATGAGTGATAGAGTAATTTGAACTTTGTGGAGCCTCCTGTTTCAGATATTGTTAATTTATATGTGAAGGAACCTGCAAGCACAAAACTTACGTTAAAAAAAAGAAGAAACAACAAACAAACAAATTAAAAAACCTTCAGAGTGCTGTAACACATCTGCCTGAGGGCACATGTAAAAGACTTAGCAAGAAAATGGAAGAAAATAATGTTCTCCAAATACACACATGCTTCCACACATACATGCACACAAGATGACAGAGAAGACAAAGGGAAGGCAGAGGCTGGGTGCTCCTTGGAAGCTGTTTTCTTAACCTCTGCAGCAGCGTGGCCTCCCTGCTGTGCTCCCCCCGCCAGTGCTCCCTGTGTGCTGCACAATGTCATCCAGAGCACCAACAACAGCTTGAGTGAAAACAGCTTTCTCTGAGAATGGGAAAGATAGGAAAGAGATTAGTGCTTTTTTTATATAAAACTTGTGGTTGGTGACCAAAGCCAAAGACAAACTACAGGAGTGAGGTGAGGGGAGTGAACACAAGGAGAGGCGAAGTCTAGGTGACTTGGAAGATAGTTTAAATCCATCAACAGGCGACTAAGATCTGAACTAGTCATCTGCAACTAGGGAAGAAATCACAGTCCCTGTGTCAACGGCCACAAATCTTACTGCCTTTGAAGTTGCCAGTATTTTACCCGAAAGTTACTACCTAAGATTGTTATCTGGTTACTTGCTGGCCTATGTGAGACAAATTGGCAGTCTTTGGCTTGATCCTGGTAGACTAATTCCACACCACCACATTTGGCATTCATTAGCTGTTCTGGTTGTGGGGCTAAGTAGGAACAGTCGGAGAGGCTGAACCTCCATTTCACCCCTCCGAGGTGGTCTTTCCAGCACAGCTTTGAGACCTATGGATAAATCAGTATGGGGCAGTAAGTCCTGTAGTAGGTACACAGGTAATTAGATGGCTTTGCCTTGAAGAGCTCTGAATATTTCTTTCAGCAGCACTGCATATGCTTACATGCTTCTTGCAGATTGGTAACCAAGAAGTAAAACTAGGTAAAAGCAATCTTTCTTTTCCTTTCAGTCTTTCTAAGTGTTAATAATAGAGAAAGAAAGAGAAGGAGTTGAGGTACTTACCTAAGAGAAAGCTGCAAAGCCCAAGGAAAGGAAAACCTGAAAAATGCAGGTAATAGTGTATTAAATATTTGTTTACTGAGAAAATGTAATTTACTCTTTTATCAAGTGTTTTCTTGGTATTCTTACAGACAAATTGACATTGCAATAGATCCTCATTCTAAGGATCAATCTGCATTCATAGACTTTATTTAGATTGACTGCTCTTATGTGGCAGCAAAGAGATAAATGTTCTCCTGAAGCACTCTGACCGTAGGTACAACACAACCCAAGGAAAATCAACTCAGCCAGCACTAAACTTGCATTCTGAATAACCTACTACAAAGCACTTTTAATCATTTGTCACTGTCACATGGGAAGGAAAATTACAGTTCACTTCAGCTAAGTGGTAGCTCACTTCTACCACATGAAAACCCTCTGAACTTCTGCTTTTATTCTGACCTTGTAAGCAGATTTCTGTGAGTTAAGA
>NW_010191848.1:124152-155304 GCF_000695765.1 Mesitornis unicolor | reverse complement strand
AAAGAGAAGGAGCTGCAGTGGAACTTCAACCCTACAGACAAATGGAATGACTTAGGATCAGCAAGGCCATAAGCAGGTGTGAAGATCCCTAACACAAATCTCACTGCAGGTCTCCGGTTCAGTTTGTTAAGCTGGCTGATTTAAAGATTAATTCCACATCTCTGCAAGACAAGCAGTCTGTGGGCCATATTGTAGATATGAGTGTCTGCCAAAGACTGTTAGCTGCCAAGTAAATCTTTGACTATCAAACTGTGCAAGGGAAGAAAAGTGACCATGACAGAGCTTATTCATGGATTGATTTTTTTGAAAAGCCAAGTTTGGTAAAGACTGACTTGTGAAACAGAACACAGGCCCACCTTGAGAGGTGGTCGTAGAAACATCTCCGAAGTTGAGGAAGCTTACGTCTCAGGGTGTCTCTCTGCTCATGTTTTCTGACTGGAAGTTTTGGGGAAATTTCCACTGAAATACAGTCCTCCATTATTTGTCAGAATCACAGATTCACAGAATGTCTGTGCTTAGAAGGGACCTCTGGAGATCACCTGGTCCAACCCCTCTGCTCAAAGCAGGACCAGCTACAGCAGGTTGCCCAGAATAATGTCAGCTGACTTTCGAATATCTCCAAAGGTGGAAACTCCACTGCCATGCTGATCAACCTGTTCCAGTGTTTCACCACCCTCAGAGTAAAAAAGTGTTTTCTTCTGTTTAAATAGAGTGTCTTGCATTTCAGTCTGTGCTCTCTCATCCTCTCATGGGGCACTGCTGAGAACTTGCTCCACCTTTCATTATTCCGCCCATCATGTATTTATACACACTGATAAGATCCCCCTGAGCCTGCTCTTCTCCAAGCTGAACAATCCCAGATAATTCTTTTTATTTCATTTACAAGCATGTGCTCAAGGTTGTGCTGGGTCTGCTTTAAGAGAGAGGCTTTAGCCCTTTATGCAGCAATAAGAATTCTCAAGTACACTAAAATGTCCATAATTTGTCAAACAATAAAACTGGAAAGAGCCCCAAAATACCTTTGACTCCTCTGCCTTCAGCTCTAACTTGCCAAAGCTGTTCTCTGCCACTTTTTTTTCTCGTATTAGAGCTCTTTCATAGCAGAAAGTTCATTGCTGTGTGATCTCAGGCAGTGCAAGTACGCTGGATGTAGCACTGCCAGCTCAGAGAAGGATGCTCTGTGGGACTTGCCAAGGGATGCCTGAAGAGGTGGCTTCTGCCATCCGCTGGCTTCTCTACTCAGGACACAGAGGAAGACGATGTCGCTCTGCAAGCAGATCTCTCCTTTTGCAAAGCACTCCTCAAAACTCATATACACATTTTGCTCAAGTACTTCTCTCTAATGTCCATCTGGTTTTGAGTAGAAAAGTCCTCAGGGCAAACAAAGAGAGAATATGGCTCTACTTCTTTAACCACAATATTCTGATAAGGATATATGAAATTCCCATTAACATAGAAGCCACATACTTCATCATACTTTATTCATTCAGTACACATTAAATAATCAAGAAAGGGGTTTTTTTCTACTGTCGAAGTTAATTTTCCCCTTTAAAGAATAGTGTTGCAGATACTTGTGAATAAGATGCTGATTTCATCAGTTTATGTTTGCATTCTTTTGAATGTTAAGGATAAATTAATTTTTCCAGGCAGATTCAAGATTATTTTTCTAATTTCTTCTTCTAATTTCTTTTTCTCTAAATTTAACATTTTTTTATTCATTGAGTATTTAATAGACATATTGTTTAATATTCTCCACTTTAAAAAATTATTTTTGTAGGTTTGAAGATAGTTTTATTCTCAGAATTAAAATAGACATATGTTTCAAAACAGTGTCAGCAAAAATGTGTGTTAAAAATTTTATGAAATGTCCTCATCATTGAAGTAACACAAAGAATATTTTAATCATAATGATTTTTTTAAACTTTTCTCTTTATAAGTTGTTTTTAGGCAAAACAGCCCTTGTACACATTTTATGTAAGCAACTCAAGGTAAAACTAAATGAACCAGTAAATTAAATGAATGCAATGCTTTATTATTTTTTTCCTTCCATGATAGTTATCTCCATTTTAAATCTTCTGGAGATAAAGCATGGTAGGTTTTTGTTGCTTTTAATTTTTGCTGTGATGGTGGAGAAATGTCTATGTAAAAAAAAAAGGCCAAATAACTTAGTTCCTGGATGCAGCCCAAAAAAGTTAGACATAGATAATAAAGTAGCTCTATTCAGTCTTAAATGTTTTTTCAGTTTCCCATTCCACTTCTCGTAACTCAGAAATTTCCTTTCAATAGTGAAAGGAAATGTTTAACAGCAGAAACACAAACTAAGTTGTTTTGATATGTGTTTATTTTTTTGCACACCCTCTCAAACTTCCACTAGCATAATGAAATATATCCTAAAAAAGGAGTTGTTCTTTTCTGGGTTAATACTTTTGCATATAATATGTGCTCAGTTCATGTAGGTAAATTCAGATGATTCTTACAAAATTTAACTTCAGTTTATCTCTTTTCCTGAACTGAAAGCCAAAGTGAAGAACTGAAAAGAATTTAAAGGCAACCAGCTAAGGAAATCAAATTGCTACATCTTTTCACACATTGTCATGCGGCAGAATTCAGAACAGCAGTGACAGATTTTTTCCTAGGCTCACACAGATAAATGTGAATTGTTGATTCAGCTCCTCTAGCAAGAGAAATGTTGGACATAAATATAGGATAGGATAGAAATTAAAGCATTATGTGTAGCTATGACTACAGTTCTCAGCTCTGGAGATACAAAGAATGGAGAAAAAAAATATATCCTTGATTCAAACAGGATTATTTCCATCTACTATCATCTCATCCAGAATTATAAAAGCTTCTGATAAGGCAAATCACTGCTAGGGAGTTCACTTTCTGGAATATACACTGCTGAGTCCTTGCCAGACTAACAGGTCTGAGTCAGCTCTATCCTAATCATTTTATCCATAGCCTGCTTGTCCATGTGCCTTATAATCTTGGACCTCATTCAAAATAAATAATGGCAGTAACAAGTCACAGGCTGAAATTTCCTCTGAATTATTTTTAAGACAACATCTTGCACAAGGCAAGCAACATCTGTTGAACAAAATGAGGAAGAAATCCTTAATGGCTAGGATGGAGAAAGGGAAAATAAAGGAAGATCAGGAAGAAGTCCTATCCCATTGAAATCAGAGGGATT
Organism: Mesitornis unicolor; assembly: GCF_000695765.1. Classification (NCBI taxonomy): domain Eukaryota; kingdom Metazoa; phylum Chordata; class Aves; order Mesitornithiformes; family Mesitornithidae; genus Mesitornis; species Mesitornis unicolor. The sequence goes on along the minus strand of NW_010191848.1, from coordinate 152,114 downwards.
TCCACCTCAGGCTCCAGGCAAGCTGGGAATGTGCTCCTTACCTCTGTGCTCACGTTCATCACAACTCTGAGTGGTGTAAACTAACACCTCTGTGGCTGTACTGCTCCCAGCTGAATGTGAACAATACTTCCTATTTAAATATCTCAATCTTCTAATAAAAGATTTAGTCTCCTTAACTCCAGCTTGCACACTGGAGTTCAGAGGCACTCACCACTTCACTGGTGCTTCCTAAATATGCAGGCACTTTGCTTCATACACCCACAGTCTTCAACCAAAGGCTTGTCTTCCACATTTGGCCTATTAATAACTTCAGAATTTTTGTATCTCCACAAACATAAAAAAGCTCAACATTAACTTCTTCCTGTATGATAACTCTGATTGCTTTTGTCTGCTGACCAGAGTTTGTTTCAGGTTTTGTCCTACACTCAGATAAATTATAGTTTGTGACAAACTTTCATAACTTGTAGATAACAAAAGACCTTTTCTGAGACAAGAGCACACTTTCCAGCCTCTGTGAGAATAACAAAGCACTCAAGAGGTGTGTCCCACAGTTTGGAATTGCCTTTTATGTTAGTGTTATGCTGAGAGATGTCACATTTGATCAATTTTAATACTTTTCAAGTTGCATTTTCATATATAGAAGTAAAACAGAAAGCACAATGACATCCAACCAGTGCTGAAGTTAGAGTGAATCAGTGATCCAATTGCGCATAATTCAAACTCACCAGATTTATTTCTTTCCACTAGAGAACATCTGTCAGAGCCAGGAAAAAATTTTATCACCAGGCTAAATTCATATCAACAATTAAATAATCATTTACAGAAATGGCAATTTTGCTTTGCAAATAGCACAATGATTCCCTGAAGGCCTTTTGTTTTTTTTCCTGAATCTCTCATCTCTTTTCTTTTTCATGACTTTGTATATCTTTAGTTCTTTGCAGCAACCTTTTGTTTGCCTGGGATTATAGAAATGAGCTATCTTTCATGTAAAAAAGCACACACAAACTGTTCACATTTGAGGTTGGAGAAGTATTTGTTTCTATTTGAATTAATTAGCTGTGAGCAATTAAAAAAAAATGTAAACAACTGAAGAAGGATGATCCAGACAGCAAAATTCCTTCTTGTCTCTGGTATCAGATCTAGACGAGATGGGAGAAAAGAAAACCAGGCTAAATCTCTAGTGATGTTTTGCTTGAGTATGCTGGATATTTTTGTGAATTTAGTGATTTGTTAGGATAGGTTTGGGATCTCTGAAGGGAAAATATATGGGATACGGGAATGGGAGTAGGAGTGACTTGATTTCTGAGGAAAGCACAGGACTGTGTGAACAATTGCAACTGAGGTTTCAGCACTAAGTCTCTGGAGCTGCAAGTGCTCTGTCTCTGCCTAAAGCCACACTGAAGTTATGGGGAGGCAGCCTCTGAAGGGAGGGGAGTCTAAAAATGGAAGACCGGTTGTACATGATTATCTATTGTAAACTCATAATCCAGCCCCTCCTTAATAAAAACATTGAGTTCACACAGATCTTTCTACATCCTCAGGAATGCAGAGCTGGAAGAGAAGCTGAATCACTGAGTCTTGTTTCCTGTTACTTTGGGCACCATATTGCAAGATATCTTTCATAAACTTCAGGAAGATCCTGAAATCCTTTACGAAGGAGGTTGCTATCACAGTCTCTGATTCACAGATGAAGAAACTGGATCCTCGGAGGGGTGAAATGACAAAGCCATTACCACCCAATAGCCCAGTAGAAATATTTGGACCAAACCCCCTTTTCCTGAGCAATCTCCGGTGTGGTAGTCCTTGCACTGGTCAAGGGCTTCTAAAGGTGCTTTGCAGATTTCAAAGCTCGGTGTCCCACAACACTGTTGTTGTTCATGCTTGCAATGCTTTGCCTTACAGATTTATGTTAAAAAGGACTCAGTGCTCTGTAGTAATATTGAAGAAATTCTACAGCACACATTTTTTTATGGCATTTCTCAGAATACAGAATTGCTCCCAAAGTGACTGGCTTCTGGAAGCTATTGGAAAAAAACACAAAGCCTTCAATTTTTCAATAAAACTTTCCACCTGTCCTTATGGATGCTGAAAATTAAAGTGTGCGATTTCATGAATTACAATAGAAAATACCAGGGCCATTACTTGAGATGGCTATGTATTAAGTACAGACCACCCCAGGACGCCTTAAAACAAGAGCAGGAAAGAGATCACTGTTCATGGGACTGAGACCTGTCAATCAGACCAAGACTGAATGCCTGACAGTCTCCTTCATATTTGACTTGGAAGCAACTCACATCAATATGTAGTCAGGAAATGGCTCTTTAATCACTGCAAAGTCTCTCCTGATTTTAAAGATTAAATCAGCCACAGGCTGCTTGAGTCTTTTTCTTTTTTTTAACTCCTCCTAGATAACTGATGATAGCATTTGAGAATGATTAGCCATGCCGCACAGCATAAGCATACAGCTTGCTCCGATTTCATGCATTACAGGCCATACTGTACAACACTGATCTCAGATAACAGGACATCCAAAGAGATCTGACAGACTTGTCTATGAGTGATATATAGGAGGAAGACAACTTGAAATAAGAAAGGAAAATAAATTACCCAATATATTAACAATCATCTTGTTAGAAATACTGTAGGAAGATGGGCCAGAAAGAAGCAGGACCTGTGCAGCCATCCCAGTGAGGTGGGATTCGAAAGGCACCTCCTGCAAAGTACAGTTAGAAGTGCTACTGCTCCAGGAGGAGTATCCAGGGATGGGTGTATGTTCACAAAGGTACCCTTGAGGTTAACAAAATGGCAACTGGTGCTGGCAGTTCTAGGACAATGAGTGACAGCCAAAGACACCAAAGGAGTGTGATTTGGAAAAGCAGTGGAGGTAAAGGAGAGGGCAGAGAGGCAACAACCCCTAAGGCACAGGTCCCTGGAGTGGGCTAAAACTGGGATGCCTAGGCAAGAGGTGAGAGGAGCAGGTGGGGAGGCAGCTGTCTGCCAGGGCTTTGATGAGGAACTGAGGTTTCAGGTGGGAGAGGACTTGGGTCTTAAAAGAGAGGACACGATGTGTGTCCTAGGGAGAGGGAGGTGCAAGACACATGGGAAGTGACATTGCACCTGGATGAGCTTCCTACAAACATCTGTACACTTTCATAGCGAAACATAGACAAGTACTGAGTGAAGGAATGGGAAAGCACAGCCTACACATTATCAGAACCCTGAATCCCTGCATTTACCCAGAGATGGTCTTAGGCTCCCTCGAACACTGGTGGCTTGTTGCTCAGTGTGGAAAAGGGACACAAAGATGGCAGAGGTTCTTCTGCTCTGTCGTCAAATGAGTTGTTGCTGGGACGGTCAAGTCAGTCCCTGTTCTCACAGTGAGCTGGCTCACTTCAAGCAGAGAAATCAGCCTGACACATAGCCAAATAAATCCTCTTGGAATTTTTTTCTCAGATCCTGCATTTCTCTAATAGTATGTGCCCTGTTTCACCCACCCTTCTCCATGCTTTTTTCTCCCCTATTAGATTTACAGTGCAAACAAGGTACCGCTGCATCAGTCCCTCACCACACTCCTGCCAGTAAACTTTTATTCTTTCCATGATGTTTAAAGGATAAAAAAGAAAAAAAATTACCTCTCTGGTAAAACTTTACAGCAAAATCTTTTCTTTTTGCTATGACTTTTTTCCCCACAGAGACTGCCTGTTTGCAAGTTGTTAATATTCAAACACATGCTAAAGCATGCTGACCCGCCTCATTTAAACTCAGAAAAATGTGCAGCCAAATGGACTATCTTGTTCCACATTTCTGCCATTCAAGCACCAGTACGAAACAAAATGGAGAAAAGGCAGAATTCATTTGGTTCCTCAAGGCATCTTGAAAAGCCACTGAAATCAGCAGCATGACCCATGTAACATGTGTGGAGTGAGTCAGGCTGTGCAACCTCAGCTAGAAATACCAGAGGGACCACGTAAGGGTGGGGGTGGTACGCACAGAAAAGCTGCAATTGCACATATACAACCGTTTTAGAAAGATGCATAGGAAGTAACTGGAAACCTTGAGATCTTAGAAATACCCCAAGAAAAAAATAGGCACAACTCTGCAGTTTACCTTCCTGAATATCTCCAACTACATCTAGTTCTTAAAGAATTAACTATTAATTTGAAACTTCACACAAGTCTCACTTTCAGTCTCCTTTCACAGATATTTGTCTGTTTGCTTCAGGAGCTGCAAAACCTGGGCTTTTTCTCGAGGGACAAGTGGATGACAAGGTCATGATCTCACTTGGTGCTTCCATACCACTCTTTGCAGCACAGACTTAAAATTTCTGCTCAACAAATCAGTCTCACAACAGTAACCAAACTCCAAGGTTAAATTTCCAAATAGTCCCACAGTAAATTAATGTGTAAAGGAGGCTGTACCTACTGCTTTTTTCAAGATGCTCACTGAGAATTCAGGTTTCTCAATTAATTCACCTCTTTGATACCTTCCACTTTATTCCAAGCCTGAGTCTCAAAACCATGGATAAAAAAATACACCAATGCCTCAAATCAGTTACTCAAGATTATCAACTTTATATCATTTGAATAACTGACAATACACTCTGGATAGGTCATTTTTTCCATGAAATACCTCCAGCTGTGATATTGCCTCATGCCAGATTGAACTAGGCAAACATATGTCAGCCAATCTCCGTAGTTGATGATGAATTGAAAATATTTGATATGGGGAATTAAAACATAAATATGAGTGGATAATCAGTAATGAATAGACAATAAGGAATTGTCTACTGAACCAAATTTGTTTCCCTATTTGTACACATGGTTCTGCTTGTGAATTACTATTGTTATCTGTTTTTCTAACTCTTTTATCATCTAATTTGAATGATCAGCTCTTGGGTCCTGATTCTTTTAAAAATCTTGTGAGCATTTAAGACTTGGAATTTGCATTGGAAAATAGTTTACGTAATAGTGCCTCTGCTTTCTTGCTAAATGAGTATTGCTAGTCCTTGAATTAACATTGAAAATGGTTCATGTTAAAGATAACATATCATTGTTGAGGGATTGGTTTGGTTCGGTTCGGTTCGGTTTGGTTTGGTTTGGTTTGGTTTTTTAATGAACTAGTCTCAGAATTGGAGGTATCTGCTAGAGATTTCAGAAGTGGAATGTTGGTAACAGCATAAAAGTACCAATAAATTACTCTTAAAAACATATATACATACACAAACTTCTTTACTTATCTGTCAATATAGAGGTTGGATAAAATGTTCGGAATTTTGGCTTTAAATCTCCTGAACCATGCACTTTTCTCACTTCATCCTGCTAAATTTTGTGTTTGATTAGACGTGACAACTGCTGCTAAAAATACTGGAGTCTGTGGAGTGACAGTATAACTCCAGTCTGCACAAGAGAGGGCCAAATTCAGCTCCACTCAGAAGATATAAATCCTGAAACACTTCACTGAAGTCAGGAGAGCTGGTCCAGATTTGCATCATATGAGAACACAAACTGGCTCACAAAGTTGAAGTTTGCAATTCAGCTGGCAGTCCTGTACCAATTTTTCACTTGGGTTGCACTCCTGCCAACTTGTTTTGCAACTTTGCTTCCCTTCTGGTATTGACAAGCTCTGGAATTTATGAGAAGATGAGAGCCTTCTCCATTTCACCCATATTCACTTCCCTGGCCCTTCCTTTCAAGAGGACTTCCTGGGCCAGATCTTGGAGAGGTTGGTCTGGACCTGAACTCAGCACTCAGCAGTTGTGTCGATGAAGATGCACCGTGTGGACAGACAAAAAAACTGATAGCTTGCAAAATGCATCAAAACAGTTTAGCAAGCTGCATTGGTACGAATCATGGCTTGCTTTTGCCTAATGTGTCTATTCCTGAGCTTTGTATCAGGCATCTAGATGAGGTTTGTATTTGAAAATGCCTCTTTCTTTCTCCTTCCCCTTTCCTATCTTCTCTGCCATAAGAAAAAATGGAGGTGATGGGACAAAACACTCTGCAGCACTTTGCTGCTTCTCCACAAGGAAGCAAAGTATTATCTTTCCAGCACTGTCTAGAAAAAAACTGCTGGAGCAAGACATGAAGGTGGCATCTGTGCCATGCAAACAGCACCAATCTGTCATCCTTCCCTCCCCTTCGCTCATGCAGTGCTAAATGTCCAAACATGGTTGGTTCACCAGTGGGATTATAAATGTAATTGCAGAGTTCAAGGATCAAAGACCAAATTTCTCGGCATTACCACTCTGCCAGCTCAGGTGCACCACTCCATGGGGCAGATTAAGCAATACTCAGATCTTTTTTATACTAAGCATGTCCTGCACTGAAGAAATACAAAATTTTAAAAGAAATATTCTACAGGTAAAAAATGAGAAAAAAGGGCAGGTAAAAATAGCCTTCATCTCATTAAGGTTTCCAGCTCAAACCCTTGTTGCTGCTAGCCCAATCTGAAGGAAAGCCTTTGGGGTTGTTCTGAGAGCAAATTAGCAGCTCATCATGTCTGGAATAGATTCAAATGTCCCATCAGGATAATGCCACACTATCTTCAGTAAAACATCCCATACAAGAAATGGAACTAGCTGTGTTTTACCTTTCCCAATATAATGGATCACAGTTATGTTTTTCTGTAAATTAACAAAGGAAAATGTTATTGTCTGCCACAGTTTTACTGGTATGTACCTTAGCAGAATTATCCTTTGTTACCTTTCTTTCAGATTTACTACTTTCTACAGAAGCTTAAACATCTCTCAGGACTTGACAAAATTCAAGGGCAGGAGTAAACAGCAGCTTCAAGCTTCTGGGTACTTTGGAGTTGCATGCGGTGCAAAATATCTAGCTTCCATAACAGTTTCACAAGCCTCCAGAAGTTCAAAGTGATAAGTATAAGTAGCCAGACTATCCCACAGTTGTCGGCACAATGTGGTATCAAAGCCCTATATTAAAATGAACAGCCATCAAAATACGGGAATGAATTTTCAGTTGTAGCCCACAGGAATTTCTGCATCCAGATCCCATTAATCACCAGAGCTCTGCATGGAGTTCTTTGTACAAAACCTTTAACTTTCAGCTTAGTATGGTAAGTTATGACAAGCACGGGACCGGGGCCAAATTCTGCCCCCAGTTATATCTCGGCAATACCGTTAGCTTCTGTCAAGTCGCACAGCCGCAGGCAAAGTCAGATCTGGTTGTTTGTCTGGTGTGCAACTCTCACAGAACATCAGCTTCAATGGGTTCATTTATGTGCTTCAAAACCAAGCACATAATTGGTGCTTGCATAAATTGGGAAATAAAATGAAGTTTGAGATGTGTCTTCTTACACTAGGAAGAGTTCAACATTCAGTTTTCTGCCAGAATACACAAGTCTGACACTATCAGATTAAGAATGTCATGGGGTATTTAATTACCAAAATTAGCCAAGAGGGATTCACGTTTAGGATCTCAACAGAAAAACATGTGAACTATATACTGCATGTTTATATTTTGTGAACAGCTTCTCTTTATTTTTTTCATAAGTTTTGATTTTTTTAGTGCTTTGGAATAAATATACACTAACTTCAAAGGTGTTTTTTTCCATTCCAAATGACAGAAGGAACCATTTAAAGTGTTGTGGTGAGCTTAAGAGATGAAATCAAATTCGTTTTTCTTCCATAGCTGGCTAGAACTAATATTTGCTACCCAGTTTAGGTAGCAGTTTAATTTCAGAAAAAGTTGCACACAAAACATTTGGCTTTATGAAATATTCACAACTATTTTTCTTGGCTTCTGTTCACCGGCAGGCAAAAGGAGTGGTTTAAATATAAAGCACAGATTTTGCAGTACATCTTTACCGTACATGGACAATAGTGGAGACACACCTCTTTACAGTGCGATCAAGACTTGAAAGCTACAATTTACAATAAGTAATTGCACACAAAAGAAAAACACTGCATCTGCTGCCCTTACCACAACGATCCATGCATGGTATTTTCTTGCTGAGTGCTCAAGTTAAAGCTCAACCAATGAATCATCTACTGTTGCTTCTGTAACTTGTGCAGTTTGAAATGTGCTACTTTTTGGCAGTAAATTTCTGATGGCTAAAAAAGAATGCAAACCAGACACACTGAGGCTAGATCAGCAAACTTAATAAGAGGTAAGAGAGCTAGTGCTTCTGGGAGGCATAGCATTTACGAACTGTGTCAAAATGGAAATCAGAAATACAAAACCAATGTCACCTGGCAGGTTTCCATCCAAACTTTTGATATTTATAAATAAAAAGTTCTCGAAAGAAGCATGCCAACTTGGCTAAAGGCATACATATATATATATGCATGCATATTTATGCATTCATACAGTGTTAAGCTCCATAAATTTGAAACAGAATTGTATTGGCTTCATTCAAGCAGTCACTTGACACCTAAATTTTAGGCACCTAGTGACACTGAGTTAAGTGTTTAAATTCCCTTTACAGTCAGAAGGAGAAACACAGGTGTCTTTGAAGGGCTGCAGAGAGAAAGGGTCTGACCACTGAGACAGACTCTCTTCTGGAAACCTTCAAAGCCACCTGTCCTCTTCTGCTGACTACAACAGCAAGTGCCACAGTTACTCTGGGAGAGGTACTTCATCAGATTCATAAAATATAGGAACAAGTTAAATGTCTAAGTTAAGCTAACTGGATCTAACCTTGATTTCTGATCCAGATAAGGAAACTAATTAAGCTGCAGAGTCCCACTGAGCAAGCCATGAAACCAAGTCCAACAAAAACACCACTAATCACTGGACTATTTACCAAGACTATAACAAGGTACAAGAGGCCAGAAACTCAGGGATTCCAGGCAGATTAGCACTGCATCTGCATAAGAAGAGTACACACATCTATAAACCACAGAAATCACTTATAACCAGCTACAAGAATTTACATTATCAACCATCAGTAGTACCAACTGTCACTAAGTTTGTCCAGCAATTTCCCCACCATAAGTGTTTTCAGTAGCTCAGAAAATTATTAAATTTTAACTACTTAAGCTCCTTCAAACTGAATTTCGAGCTGCCTTTAACAAAATATTATTTCAAAACTTCTTAGCCAAAAAACATCAAGGATTTCCAAGAGTTCAGCCAGAAGAGAATACATATTTTTGTCCATATTTTTAAAACTCTGGCAGATTTTATTCTTTCGGTAGTTGACCTCCCCTCCTTGTGAAAATACATAATACTGGACGGGGACGCTTTGTGTCAAGAATATGCTTTCAGTTCCCCTTAAGAAAATCTACCCTCGCAACAGCACTGATTGTCTTTTGGGGATATTGACCTGCCTGTGTGACTACAAAGAGCTTCCTGAACCAGCTAAGACTGTGCTGATACTAATGTTTAGCTAGTTCTAGTTAGAAAACATGGACTACCTATTTGACATGCCACTCATTTTCTGTTTAAATTAGCCTAGAGTAACTGATTACATGGCTGATGGAGAAAGGCAAACTGTACTAAACGGTGATTGTTTACAGAAACTGAAACACAGGAGCGTCAGCTTAAACATGAGGAAAAACTTTTTTACTGTGAGGGTTACAGAGCACTGGACCAGGCTGCCCAGAGAGGTTGTGGAGTCTCCTTCTCTGGCGACATTCAAAACCTGTCTGGACGCCTTCCTGTGTGATCTTCTCTGGGTGATCCTGCTCTGGCAGATGGTTGAACTAGATGATCTTCTCCCTGTCAACCCCTACCATCCTGTGATTCTGTGATAAATTCAGAGCACACCACTTTGACAACAGCAGTTAGGTTTATATCTTTGAAACTCTCAGTCACCTTCCAGATGCACCCACCTGCCCCCAGAGACTTTCCCAGGCATCTGGGCTCCTGACTTTATCAACTCAGTAAAGGTGTCTATGCTCAGATAGTAGGGGTACTCGCTTAATACAGAATCAATGTGAATTTTCTGGTTTTGCACAAGAAGAGGTATAAGCTAAACTGAAAAGGTCACTTTTACACCCAAAGGAGCCTCCACACACTCAAAGATATTTGGGGTGTGGTTACACCAGCTTAACTTTGTCTATATAACCGGTAAAACTTTCCCATGTCAACAGGGCTTTATCTTCAGGAAATCTAACTGCATAAGGGAATGCGAATTCAAGGGGGTCTAAATTACTGTATGACCATCTTAGATTACAACGAACCATGAATTTGGCTGAAGTGCATTGAGTACAGGAAGCATTATAGTCCTGCTTAGCTATGGTGCTGCTTTTGTCAGTGCTGAAGCCTACTCTACCAAGGGACAGCACAGACAGCTCAAGTATGCAGCAGTTTGGCAGAAGGAAGCCAGACAAAAATTGCCTGCAGTGGTGAAGGATAACAGGGCTCCAGCAATGCCTCCCTGGAGTGCCACAAACTGAATCACCAGCTTGGCTCTCGCTTCGCCAGCTTTTACTACCGCAGCTTTGCTCTTCCTTCCCCGGAGGAGGGCAGGCGGTTTTGTCGCGTGTGTCCAGCTGACAGACTTCACCCTCACAGTTTGGGTTCCTCTTCTACACAGCCTCTACTTAAGCACCTAATCTTGTGTTTAGGACGTCATGCTCCGTTGCTATGGTCGTTATGGAGACGTCAGAGGTTTAACGTAATGACTTCACTGTAGGGCTAGAGCTGGGATTAAGGGAGGAGATTAACCTTGAGAGAAACCAGCACTGTAGCTGTGACTACTTGATTGCTAGCGTACATGTAGATGTTCTTTGAGACCATAATGCAGCCCTAAGGAAAGATCAGAAAGTGGTCTGAGGAGTGGTGTGTATTTCAACTCCTCTTTGGATGAGATTTTCTGAAAGACATAGAGCTTGCACTCATACTTTTGCAGGTTTCCTCAGAGCATTGTAGTTCCTTGCTTCCTCCCATCCAACCCCTCACACAGTTCCCAAGCATTTGTATGTATGGTGAAGCAAGTTAAATTCCAGACCACTTTTCTATAGCCAAGACATCAGTTTTCCTTCTTCCTTGCTGGAACTTGGTGTTTAAGCCCTTGTTGATTGTCCTGGTTTGTAGAAGTGACATCTGTAAGTCCCTATCTCTTTTGGTAATTTTCACTCTAAATCTCAGTTCAAATCATCTCATAATAAATCCCTTTCCCTCATCATTCTCACCCCATCTGCTCTCCCTAAGGAGACCTTTATTTTCCATCTTCCAAGCTCATCTCTTCAAATGGCAAGGAAGCTGTCAGCTGCTGTGAAGATTTGTAGGGCACTAAATCTTATACATTAAACCTTTAAATACATTTATCCAGGTAAAACATTTTGAAGCAAATATATAAACTCTGAACACTTGCTATCATATGGCATAATGATTAGCAACCAGATACCAATGATTTTCATCCTCTTTATTATCATTATTTTAACAGTATAAAATGTCTTTTCCATTTATCAGTTTGCCTGAAAATAATGTTCTACTCGGTTTATCCTTCATCAGCTTCATAATTCTCATTAATGAAGTAATGGCTGAATCCAAAAGTCATCAATTTCATTAGCTTAAACACCCTGAAGCATGGTTTCTGACCCTGAACCATCTACAAGAATGTTTCTGATGGTTTCCTTACTAAGTAAATACAGCACCAGAATTATCAAAGTTGTTCTTTCAATAGTTTGGGTCTCATTAGTCATCAAAGAAGTACAAAGTGTGAAAAATAACTAGATTGCATATTCCTGAATGCACTGAGCTTCATTTCAAGGAATGAATCACAACATGGTTAGATTCTTTGTTCACCCAACTTCATTTGTCCATTACCCGAGTACAATATGAGTCACTTACCAAATCTGCATGCCAGATTCCTACTAGAAATTGTTAATATCTGACAGTATATCAAAATGCAAATGGCATTTTTTTTCCAAACATACTACTCTTTTATTTTATTTTTCAATAGTTAGAAAAGGCTCTGAGATGTTCTGGTATATGCTATATAGGTGTCAATCCTGTATTACTGACCGCTTTGTGAGCTGCTACTTGTATCACACAGTTGGGCACTGGCAGGGTTAACAGGAAAGTACAGAGAAAAAATAGCAGGAATCTGTGATAGAAAAGGACTATAAAATCATCTGGTCCATCTTTTGCCAATATAGGCCTGTTCCCTACAGCATATCAAAGTACGAGCACTTTAAACAGCCTTTCTTAAAATGAAAAGGAAGCATCTAATGTTAACAGCCACAGGTGTGACCCTAGAAGGAGGAATAGGTGCTTACAGTGATCCAGGGTAGCCCTGTGCAGCCACCACACTGAAACATGGCCAGGGAGCCTCGCCGAGACCAGCTAATTACAACTGGATTACTGCATCCTGAAACATATAGGCTTTCTCAATCTAGTTGTTCTCAGTCTCCTCTCCCTTAGGGAGGAGCACTGGGATGTTAGCTTATTCCAGTTTCTGAAATATACTCTTATTTCCAGCCAAGTCTTTCTTGAAGCTATCAGATTGTGCTATTAATTGAAAGTTGTTCTTCCTGGAAGGACAAATTCAGCATCCTTGCTCTATGGGCTAGGGGCTTTGGCTTCCTAGCACTGCATATAACTTCTCTACAGGTGTCAGTGCAAGCAAGTGCTGCAGAATCAGGCAGTGAAGTAGTAAGACTTACCAAATTTAACTGCACAACACATCTCATGTGCAGTGAAATAAATCTGGTAAACCACCAATGATTCATCATTCACTTATTTCAGAAAACAAACAGGTTTTCTTCTGAGTCACATGCATGCTAAGAATTTTTTCCTTCTCAAGCAATACAGAAACCAGTATTATTTCTAAGCTGGGTGAAAAAAGTTCAGATAAAATAAGAGCTCCTTGAATTTTTGTTCAAATCAGGAACCTGCTCATAAACTTATTTGAGGTTCAGAAGTTTTGTTTTCCACACAATGCTGCTGCAGGACCTGTTATTGTGCAAGTGGGGGCCACAGAGGGTGATGGAGTAAAGATATGTTGAGATCCATTTGAAGATCGTGAGACCTCTTTCCTCTTCTCACCCCCTCTTTTGGAGAATCTGAGAGTGCTGTTAATAATCCAAATATGTTACATTGAAAACTGACCTGGGATCTGAGTTCTATTGAAATGTGCCCATTTGGTCACCATGTGACAGCAAAAGAGGTTGTTCACTTTTTTAAAATGAGCAAAGTATCACTGAGCCCAGTTCTAGAGAGAGGCAAAAGCACAAGAAGGAAAAAATAACCATAAATTACTAAATAAACGGACAAGTGAAATGAATGGAAAAAAACCCAATGTAGTTTTATCCAGGGCTGGAGCCACTTTGGAACATAAAACTGTTTCTTTTTACAGTAAAGAAGCACCATTTCAGACCTATATGTTTTTGGGCTTCAGATTGTGAATTTTATATGGATTAAATTGCCATTAGTTTAACAAAAATTACATCTGTACTGGCTGCCACAGATTTCAGTCTTAAGCAGAGAGGTGTGTGATACTTATCATCCCAAGAAACCCCACGTGGGTTTTGCTCAGGAATACTGAAGAAGAATAGCAGCTAAAGTTGTCAGCACAAAAGTGACAAATCCTTAAAAATTATGGACTCCCAAACTCCATTTGAAATTCAAGATCTGTTTCGGTGTCACAATCAGCATAAATATTGCTGTGAACATCCATGTCTATGATATAAACAGCATAGTGTAGGCTCTAACTTCGTAAAAATATGAATGTTTTCTACAGATGTTTGTGAATTAACAAATTGCATCCCCTTGGGCAGGCACATTCAGCACTGGGCAAAATGTTTTGCTTCTTAGATACCACAGAAAATTTTTAGGATCTGTGCTACTATTATCTTTCCATATATTATATTTTCTACATCATCAGTTAACTGACACAATTCATCATGAGAGCTAGCATCTCTCTTTAACACAGTTCACTGTTAAACTGGAGGAGGAAGCAGAGAAGATCAGGAAGAGAGACCTGAGTGGAGAAAGGGATGTGAGTTGTTGTCAGTGGCAATGAAGTGAAGTTTGAAACAAGAAGTTGTGCTTGAAGTGACTGCCAAGCCCCAGACTAAGACAGTAGAGGGAAATGAGATGACAGATTGAATCACAGGACATGGAGCCTTAGCATAGAGACAACTTTGAAAGATCTAACCAGAGTGTTTTGATACATCTCTGAGGTCAAATGAAAGGAGAAAGAAAAAGAGGAAGAGTAAGGCAAGAATCTGACAATGCGTTCTGAGGAGTTTCAGAAGAAATAGGAAGAAAAGAACACAAGACCTTTGAAAGTGGAAGAGAAGTAAGAGGAAAGTCATGGAAGACAAGAAGGAGGACGTATCAAGGGAAGCTATCAACAGCAGCAAAAAGTTGAAGGAAGTTAAAAAATAGTTCAGCTGTTCAAGACTTCAGCAAGGAAAGAGCTTTGAAGAAGGGAGTGTTTAAAGACCTGAAAAGGGCAGGGAAGGGTTCTGGATTGTACCCAGACCTCCTGAGTCAAAGTAGTACCCTTAGAAAGGAGCCTGCAGTGCAGAGGTTAATAGAGAAGTTGTATGAAGAGTTCAGTGCAGGGGAAAATGGAAAAGTAAGAGTGAACAATGGACTATGGGCAGACTGCACAGAAGGTGAGAGAAGCAGATGGAGTTTGAAGAAAATAGATTCAGGAGGTTCTGCAATAGTGAGAGAGATGGAGAAATCAGTAGCCATAAGTGCAGAGTCCCAGTGAAGGCAGAGGAGGTAGAATTAGGCATTAGGGCTGAGATTCACCTGAGCAAATGTATGTACTTCTAGGACACAAGTAGTCTCATCCTAATGCAAACAGCTAAAGGTAGGTATGATGAATCACATGTTAAAAGTGCCAGTTTCCTTGCATTAACTTCAAAAGACACTCAGATGCACACACTTGCATTGTCAGAATTAAAATGTATTAATTTGGGAGGGAGGAAAGAGGACAGATTACTTGATGGGAAGGTGGAAGGAGAACATGAGAAGAAGGAAGGCGCTGAACACTGAGCAGAGAAGAAAGGGGAGAAGTAGGATGTAAAAGACATCTTAAGACTTCTGTACATCTGCTGCCAGACAAAAAAACCCCAAAAGTCTGTAATTAATAACCAGGGTATTCACGTAAGAAATCTTTAATAGCAACAGAATTCGTTGCATCCCCAGAAACCTAAAAAATGAACGCAGAAGTAGGTAGACTTGTTCTGTTCATTCTGATGCCAGAATCATGAGTGAACAGGTGAGCAGTGGAGAGAAACACAACCTGACCAGATGTAAACTACTTTTGCTCCAGGTGCAGCATACTCCCATTTGTGCAGCACTGCACACAGGTGATCCAGGTCTAGGAGAGAGATTAAATGGCTCAAATGCAGCCCCAAGCAAGCATGATTAAACTACTTCCAGACTCCAGCTTGTAAATCCCCCTTCAGGTGATGGGCTGGAACATGAGTATGCACTGCTTGGGTCTTTGCTCAACCTGGAAGCTCTGCTTGACATGACCTGAGCTGCACCATCTGGCTACTTGAGAAAGAGCAATGCTTCACCCCTCATAAGCAATATTTTTAAACAAATAGGTCTTTCTTAGGGGAGCAGGCCAAAGAGGAGTATAACACTAGCCTGGAAAAGCTGAATAATTAACAGTTGAAAAAACTCCCATCTTTCAGGATGCTCTGGCAACAGCTCTGAGCCTTTCCTTCTCCTGTAACTAGGACTGGCTGCTGAGGAAGTCATGATTATACCTTCCTTGTTGTATCACTTCCAGCTCAGTGTCCAAGCTTGGAGGCATTCAGGGACATGCAATTTCCATGACTTTTACTACTGAGCCTAGCGGAAATCACCAGACAGCAGACACAAGCAAGGACCAAGAAAACAGAGCAGCTCCATTTCCTGCCATCACTGGGCTGCTGAGGGTTTAGCAGCTTTTCAGACAGAGATGTCAACACAGCCAGTCAGGAACAAGAACAGATGGCAGAAGTTTTGCTAGAGACTAAACGTCACCCTATATGGTTGCATAGGGAGGTTCATGCCTCAGCTTCCGAACAGGACTCTTCTGGGCTCAGCCTCACATCACCTCTTCTCCCCTCTGAAGCTTCAGCAGCACCTGGGCAATGCAAGAGGAGCCTGCAGCCCAGTAACACATTCACTCACTCCTCTCCCCTAAAGAAAGAATCCTCCTGCTCCTTCTTCCCTTTCCTCCTCCTGCTCTGTGTCTTTTCTGAGAGCTCCTTACCCTGCTGCAGGGTATCTCATTTTGAAAAGTTACATTCAGATGTACTATCAATAAAATCATACTAGACAAAAAAAGTTCCAGACTGTTATGTAAAAGAAATGCAAATAAGGCCTTGGCTATCAGTGAACTTTTCCAGAAGATGCTGAAAACATGTTCCTTCCCTTGGGGGCGGCCCTGCTTATTTAGATCTTCTCATGGAGGAACTGCTTTTCAACTTCCCAACAGACGTTAACAATGACATCCCCACTCCTTTATGGTTTCAAGCAAGGCTTAGGGACAGAAAAGAAACAAGAGACATGACGATGCTGAAGGAAAAGCAGGCAATAAGGCATGAAGGAAGCATTCAAAATGAATGTCATTGTTCTTCAGTTACTTTATAAATTTGTGCAAGTAGCATAAAAAGTCCATTTCATCCCCTTGCTGTACTGGATGGACAGCACTGATGGCACCTGCAATGGCTCACCCATGGGAGACTCCAGCAAGCCCAGCAACTGCATTTAAATGCCACATGGGGTAGATTGTCTGGATTTTAATGACAGCCACAGATAAACAGTATTTGCAGGACTCAGCAGTTGTGCTCCAAAATGGTTTTCAACCATAAGCAGAGAGCACCAACGTTTAGAGGCAGGTATGCGGGGTGTAAAGTACAGGCCAGCTCACACAACTGTCCTCATGTCATTGGAGCAGTTGGGACAGGGACTGGGGAAGGGAGCGGGCCCCATCCCAGGTGCTGAGTGCTCAGCCCCTGCTGACGTCAGTGGAAGTTCAAGGCACTTAACACCTCCCAGGACCAGGCTGTGAGAATGACTTCCAGAAGGAAACGGTTTTGAAAACAGATCATGTGCTGTTAAATGTAGCATAGATACAGAAAGGGCAGAGCTCTGCGTGTTGCAAAATGTGTCTTCTTCAGCACAGTATCCCCAAGCTGTGAGCTTATTCACTCTTGGCTCTCTCTTCCCACTGTCTTATCTGTTACGATGTTGGCACAGAGCTGAGTCCGGTGGGACTGCAGAGCTGGAACAAGACAGTAAATGTTCTCCAGGTTTTCTTTTCTTACAGAATTCCCTAACTCCCAATCTACTTAAGGGGGAGCCATGAGCTAAAGTAAAATTATAGTTTTGTCTTCTTCTCAAGCCAGATATCTCCAGAGGGAATTCTGCTTGCATTGTACTTTTTCCCAGAACTACTACCACCACCACAGCACCTTGCAAGGAAAACAGATCTTTCTGTTCCCTAACGAAGGTTTAAATTAACAAAGGTAGATTAAATGAACAGCCTTTAGTCGATTCAATTTTGCTGTTCTTTATACCAGTTTTCTGTGCACCAGAATTTTGTATTTAATATTTTATAGACAGTCTGAACACTGAGATAATGTTAAAAAGTTTGTGTCTGTTATATGTGATTTGGCAAAGAAAGGAGAGAGTATGTTTGGAAAAAAAAAAAGCTTCTAGGTCCTCTTATTTATTTTTAGAAATGTTAAAATAAAGTTTAATCAAATAAAAATAGAACTAGATGAAGCAGCCTCCATTTCAAACTTTTGTGGTTCTCTGAATTATTTAAAAGAAGATTTTTAATTTTTTTCTAGCAGAAAAATTAAGCAAGCATTACTTTCTGTACCAAGCATAGGAAAAACGTTTGATAATTATTTGGCTTTCGCAGGGGTCTGTTCTCTCTGTTGTGTTTTAATTCCCCGGGCTGCTCTATTCTGGATCCCATAAACAAAGGAATCCTCTTCTTAAATCAGGAAAGAGGACTCAGATACATAGGCATATATGTGTGATCCGCCCAACGGATATCATAACCTATATATGAAGAGCTACCATATATCCCTATATCTTAGTAGATATTTACATACAGGAAATTGCATCTATTTGACCTCAAAGCTACCACTGGTGCTAAGAATTGATACAGACTGAACCTCCAGAACTTGATAGTTTTCCATTACGTGTCATCATTGTATTCACTGCAGGTCAGTATATATACCTTGTTTGCTAATTCACTTTATAGGCAAGGAAAATCCCAATGCACATTGCCTTCTCTTTTACTATGGTGATAACAGCCACAATAACAAAACAAAGCAAAGCAAAGCAAAGCAAAGCAAAGCAAAACACCAAAACAAGGTATTTCATTTTATTCTGAAATATATCTCATTTACAGCATTTCTTTACTTGGTTTTAGTAGAGCTCAAAGATGCTCATTGTGACACAGGGTTGTTGCCCTTTGGCAGAAATGTAGAAAATGTAAAAAGGCAGAACAATATCTCTGGGTCCAGCACAAAAAGTGAGATGAGAGGATGTGACAAGAGGCCACGTGCCTGGACCTCTGGTCCTACAAAAAATACTTTAATCAGGCAAGAAAGCAAATAGCCCTAACATCTAGTCTGCATAAGGAGAAACAGTTGACTATGTAACAGTCTACCAAATTTGCCATAACAAGAGCACAGGACAACTCAAGCCTCTGTCAGCTCTGTGGACACATTCTATGAAGATAGGAGAGCCGGGATTCGGTGGTGTCAACCACGGCATCTAGCAAAGAGGGGTACATTACTTCAAGAAGCTCCCTGATATCCATTCCCTCTGCATCCCTGGGAAAATGCACAAAGA
This sequence comes from Mesitornis unicolor, assembly GCF_000695765.1. Classification (NCBI taxonomy): domain Eukaryota; kingdom Metazoa; phylum Chordata; class Aves; order Mesitornithiformes; family Mesitornithidae; genus Mesitornis; species Mesitornis unicolor. The sequence continues at coordinate 133,377 of NW_010191848.1, read as the reverse complement.
TGGTGCAAAGAACAGGACAAGAGAGCCACAAACAGCCAGCAAACAGACTGTTTAGCACAGCAGAAAATAAAAACTGAGCTCCAATGTCAGAACTGCTGGAAAAGTTTCTCATGGATATTCAGTGCTGTCTGACCAATATTCACAGGAGTAGCCTAGAGGAGAGAGGGTGTATTCCAGCAGAGGCAGGGTGTATTTCATAATTCTTTATTTAATTATGGCACTGTAGCTAGAATCTGATCTCATGGGAAACACAATGGAAGATTAAATGGCAGCAAAGATCAATCTGCATCTCTTATCTGCCTGTGTTCTGATTTCTTTCACATATGAGTTGTTTGCAACACACTGAGCTATTTTCAAAAAATAAATTTCAGTGTGAGGGGAAACAAAGGGGTCAGCTGGACTCAGCTTGACCTTTTGGGTTTTTTTCATAAACTAACACTTGTGTGTTTGGGAGCAATGAACTAAACATGGACTTCGCTCAAAGACAGATTCAAGGTTAAGGGGGACACTTTTGTTGTATTATGCAATGCTCTGGGATAGGCTATTGTTGGTCCTCGCTGTGCAGATGTAGCCATGGCTGATTATCCCTACTCCCAAACCTCTTTACTCACCCGCACTGTTTGGTTTCCAAGAGAATGATTCTCTAGTGACTGATTTATTTCTGCAGAAGTGCGTATGTAAAACATATTTTACGACTGTTCAACATTGCGCATCCTCTACCCTTAGCAACAGGCAAAAAACATTTTATAAAGCACACAGTATTCCACAGTAGGGTTTGCTGAGGTTTTTTAAAAAATATAATGTCTATAATGTGAAGATTTTATACCTTGTAATAATAATTCAGTAGATATAGAGATAGAATCCAGACTTAAAGTTACAGAAGGAAAATTAGCAGTGGTAATTTCCCTGCTACCACTGAAAAAAACCTAGAAAAATAAGTTTGATAATGAAATATCCTTGAGTTTCTGTAGTGCTTATAAAATTCTACATTTAGGTTTAAATTTGCCCTAATCGGCGCTGTAGGTACCAAGCAACAAGCTCTAGAGTAACGTAAAGGAACTACTAGCACCAAGTACGTGTTATGTGTAGTGGGACAGAAAAGGAGAAATGTGGATCAGGCAAAAAGTACGTAACAAAGGTCATACTTTATTTAAAAAGAGACATATGTTGTCTTCTTCCTGGATAACATGGCAGCTTGGTGTTTCTTATATGGCAAAATGAGTTCTTCTTGAAGAAATGAGAGGTTGGTCCCAGAAGTGTTCTGCATTTGCAGGTTGCTCCTTGAGAAGAATAAAATTAAGAGACCCCTTGAGTCTTTCTAACAGAAAATGACATTGCAAAGATGCATCACAAGAAACGGGATGTTAAGTTGCAAGATTTGAATACTGGTACAGCAGCTTGGGAGTGGGGGGGATGAGGAAGATTTAAAAAGTAGGGAAATTCCTTTGTACACAATGAACACGCAAATATATTTGCCCTGAAATGCAGGAGAAGGCAAGAAACTGATCTGAATATCTCCTGTATTACATGGTGAAGAGATGGGCAACAGAAAAGGGGGATGTCAACACTACTACTAAGAAGGAAGAGGTGAATAATACTTTCTGATGGCAAATTTCTGAAACATTTGAAGAGAGGGAACCATTGGAGATAAGTGGCTTTATTTTACTATCATTTAGAAGGGGGATGTATATTTGCAGCATACTTGGATGACACTTTGTTTACTTCTGAAAGCAAAAGGTCGCAGAAAAGGATAATTCATTTTAGGTTATGACTGAGAAGATCAGACCAGAAATTATGGAGTTTTCTTTAATAGAGACAGTAGCACAAAAGTGATCATGGGTTACACAAAAACTCAAGGAACTAGAGATCTTTTGGGGAAAAGGAACAGGAAAACAAAAAGAAGAGGGGATAAGTTTCTAAATGAGACAACCTGAAAGTGGGGAGAGTTCAAAAGTACAGCAAAAGACTGATATGGCTCCATTAGAAACTCCGTAAGGATGTGAAATTTGAAAAGGATTCATAAAAACTGAGATCCAGGAAAAGCAACTAAGGAAAGCAACTAAGGATGGGAACAAAAAGCACATGAATAAAACTGGAAAAGCTATGGCAAGAGTATACAGGAAATAACAACGAAATGCAGCTACACTTTAGAAATCAGAGGAAAACAGAGATTCACTCATTACCAAGAATAATATTCCACGGAGAAGGCAGAAGACTACTGATAGTTGTTTCACTGTTTGCAATAATTTTTAATTACATCAGCTTTAATCACATAATTAATCAGATGCTTACATTTTTTTTAAAATGAGATATCAGAAAGAGGAAAAATATGTTTAAAGAATGAAAGAAGTTGCATGCCATCAAGTTCACTGCTGAGAACTTAGCTACAGCAAGCTGAACCATTCATAATTATTTTAGAGGATTCATGGATGACCCTGTGAATCTCAGAAAAGTCAACCTCACCATACTTTACAAGCAGAAGTTAGAAGACTATGGAGCCTAATTTTCAGTCATTATTTAAAATAATTTAAATACATTGAGAAAATAATTAAGATATTAAAAGGAGAATTCTGTAGGTGTATCAGAAAGAAATTCTAAGAAGCTCACAAAATTTTCTTGTCAGACATGATTGCCAGCCTCCTGGATTGGATATAGGGGCTGCAGAAATAGTCCCTGGCAAGATGGCCTGACACAGGCACTACTAAACACTAGATAAACAAACCAGGAAAGTAGAGTTTAGGTAACACACCCATAAGATCTTTTACAGCTAATTTCAAATCCTACTCTAGGCATACCTATCAATAAAGGGGATCACTTAAGGACAGGCACTATAAGTAGTATCTTTATATCTTACATGTATGAAACCAAGGTGAAAAGGTTTACAAGCACTTGGGCTACAAACTCAGAATTCAATGTGTTCTTGGGAGAGTGAAGAAATAGTCCAAACAGGATTAAATTCAGGCAAGATACATTGCAATAGTTCCTGTGAAATACAGACATCTCAGACAGTTGGGGTGAATCGCCCTCTGAAGATGCCTGTGTTTCCACATTGTGACTAGAAGATGCCCAGGGAACTACATAGGCAAAATTCTTAGCTTTTGAGTGGCTTTTGTAAGGTAAGAAAAATCTGTTCAGAAGAACTGAAATGCAGATACGGAGAATATTTGTGGTTGAGCAAGAGTTCAACAGGAAAGATCCCAGGATTATTGCAGATCTCAGACTCATGATGAGTCAAATGTGGTGTTTTGCAGAAGAAACAATTCTTATTCTGGGCTATATTAAGAGGATTGTTCCATTAAAAAACCTGAGTATTTATTCAGCCCTTCTCAGAACTGACAAGGCTGCATTTTAAATCCCGTGCCTAATTTGGAGGGATAGCAGAAAGAATCCAGAAGGGAGAGCTTCAGAAAACATCAGCCATTGATATTCCCTTCAACCTTGCAGCTGTATACTCCTTTAGCACAAAAAACTTCTGTCAGCTGCATGATTCATTTAATAAAATATTACTGGATATTAAAGTGTTCTAGTAAAATAATTTATGTAACAGAGAAAACTGGTGTTTGAACTGTGGAAACCAGTTGTAAAGAGGCAACCTTGGCTTCTCTACACAGGAAAACTTCCTCCAAAGGCTATATTTACCCTGCTCAAAAACTATCTGGCTGGCTCCAGAGCAGATCTCTCCAGTTCAGGGAGAAGTGTGTGCATGCAGATGTTGCAGATAGGGACGGGATCAAATTCCTATTTTGTGTCCTCATGAAAGAGAAGAGCGAGTCTCACAGGCTGCAGCTCTCCAGATCTGTCAAACTGGCATTTCTCACCATCATTACACTTGCATTACAATTGCTGTCAGAAGTTATTTATGCTAGAGCATGAATTCTGGGGGTGAAGACAGAGTTCCTGGGATGCTCAGTGGTGCATCAAAATCTGCTCATGGCAATACTGGAGTGTCTTACAGCTGGTCCCTTGGTGGGGTCAGCCTAAGGCCAGGGATATGCTCTGTCCAAAATTCTCCATTCATCCTGCTAGGAAAAAGAGGGAACAAACCATCTAAACAAGGTAAGGTTTTTACTATCCCAAATAGAGTTCGGTATATGGACTGTTGCCTGCTCTGGAAACGTTAAAGAGAAAAGCAGCAACTGAGAGGAGGAGGATGCCTGATGCTGATGACATTACATATATCATCCTGAAGAGCTGATGAGGGAATATTAATTGCCTTATACATAAAAATGTTGAAAGCTTTCAGATCTGAAATACTGGAATTGGTTGGGAATCTGACCAGAAGTTGCCATACTTTGGGTTTGTTTGGATTTCCTCCAAGAAGTGTTTCAGAATTTTGCAATCAAAGTAAAGAGCCTTTGAAATATCTCACTCAACACAGTGATGGCAGTCATTCCCTCTGTGAGGCACGATCACCATACAAAGCACTGCAATTTTGAATTATTCATTATCTCATAAAAGCTGCAGAGAATACACACTGTGCCAGCTCATCAGCTGGTGTAAATCAATTCAAATCCAGTGACTCCCATGCCGAGCCCACTAAAAGTCATTTAACTGACATTTCTGCAGTACAGATTTGTTTATTTTATATAGCCAAAATACAGGCTAAATGAAATGTTTGTACAGGATGTAAAGCCAGAGATGAAGTGTGCTATGGCTTTCAGCTCCCCTTTTTCTCACCAGTGCTTAGGACATGATGGAGAATGGCAGGAATGGTACCAAAAGGCTAATCTTTGTTCCTTGACCCAGGGTGCTGGAGATGTCCATATGAGCTCTGACCGTACTGGGCTCTGGCAGGTCTCCTGCTCCCTGAGAGCAGTGGGAGGCTGCAGGACTTTGGGAGTCCCCAAAGAGACACTTTTTCTTTCAGATGAGCTCCTTATATCTCAAAGCACAAGGCTTCTAAATATACAAAGATTTTTTTTGCCTTATTAAAAAAGAGAAATAAATAAACAGGTGTCTTTACCAAAATTTCCAAGTATTTTTTTCTCCTAAAATCCTGTTAGTTGAACATTTCTCCAAAACCCAAGCACAGTAAACTCAATTATGTGTAAAGAAGATAAAATAACTAAGCTCTGATTCACCAAGGAAATTAGTCACATGCCAGACTTAAAATGCATGAAATAATTGCACTTTCTACATTTTAAAATACAAACTCATGCATTTATATTGTATACATTTGACAGAGAATTAGTAGAAAACTGTTGCAATGACAGTTTTCATAGATTGCTAGATACATACTGGAGTTTAATCCTCATGTAAATCTAAAGCAGCTCTCCTCTCCTAAATTGCATAATTCTTATTTTACGCCATGGTTCACAATTTTAATACAATCAATATGCAAAGTTAGCAGCCCCTTAGTGGATGTAAATCAGTTTCCCACACATCAGTTACTCTTTTCTGGAGACTTTTCAGCTGGACTGATCTGTCTACTAGAAGATAAGCTGTTATATATTTGAATATTCATATGTACAGTCTTCAATAAACAACAATTTTGAATGTGATACTTGTCAAATATGTAAGAACACAAGTTAAATATTTTATAAAACAGCTGTTCTTTTAATACTGTGTTTTAGAGACTTCAGGCGTTTAAACAGAACATCCAGTACTAGCCAAGGAAAAGAAAAGAAAAAAATAGTTAATATTCACTTTCTGTTGCCACAAACTTGTACAAGATAAATTTTGAGTTTTATAAGAAGATTTTTCAACAGTTTTTTTTTTAACTAATATTTAATAGCAACGATTTTCGTAGAGCTCTGAGTGGCAACACATTTCCTAGAGTGTGAGTAGATAAATGGCAAGGAATGAATTGCTGAAGAATTTGTGGCTATGGATATATGAATACGGATAACAAATGTAAAGGCTGACAGGTTTCATCCTTCTTTTCCATGCTGTTTTCTAGCAAACTGCTTTTTTCTCCCTTGGATCTAGGAGCTGCTGTTGTTCTGCGCATTTCTGTGTAAATTTTGTTGCTTCATCACAGAAATATGCAACCATCATTTTAGAAGATGACCCATGCACCAGGAGGGTATATAACCATATTACCTGGCCAGAAGGGTTTAGAGCAGACACCGAGTCCTGATTGTTAACAGAAGGAGGGAAATGTGGCTCTGTGGAAACGATCAGCACCACTCTGACAAAAATACACCTTGAAATTAAGCACCTTGTCTCATCTGGGTTGGTCTTCTCTTATTTTTTGTTTCGTTTTCTCATTTAGAACATCAGTCTAAAGTCAAATGTCAAAATGCATATATCCAAATTAAGATGAACTACTGAATAGTAATTGAGAAGAAAATTTTCTCTGATTACATTTATCTCAATGCCAGGTCATGGAGAATGAGAATAAATTCACAGTTAGCCATAGAAAGATTCGTGGACTTTCATTACTGTTTCTTCATTATTGTTAACTCAAACCACATCTTCCAGAAATGCACTCAAGGTTAATTTTCACACCGTGGGACCTATAGCATCCATCTTTGTCCTTGGTCACCAGCTTGTGTGTCCATACTCACATCTGTACTCCCTAAACTCTGAAGTCATTGGAGCTAGGATGGCCGAAACTTTTCAGAGCTTGTCGTCTCATCATGAATAGTTTTAGGGTTTGTTAATCTTTCATTCATCCATAACTTGACACAAGTAATCAAGTGGTAAAAGCAGAGCTTGCCGCTTCAAGCTGTGCCCTGCCACATGTTGCATGGGCTATATATGGGCAAAGAAGCCATCTACTGAAAATTCCAACTGTGATAATTGAGATTAGTAAATCAACTATGCAAAGGAACATGAAGTTCAAGAGCGTTAGAGACAGTGGTAAATATTTCCCCACCCACCCAATCTTGCTCATTACTGAAAATTCATGAGAACTGTCTGAGTGGAATGCTTTGGTTTGAAGCCTGATTGAATCTTGGACAAGATGCTGTGCTAAAAGCATTTTCTTCCAGCAACCTACCAATCATACTAACAGTTGTTGATTTCAGATTTATCATTCCTCTTAAGAAGTGAAAAAGTCTATTGTTACAGCTTCCAACACTAAGAAAATCTGCCAGAGGTAAGAGGCATCATGAAAATAATTAGGATTCAAGGAAATTGATTTTATTTTTAACGAATTTTGATCATGAATACATATGTTTTTTTCCCTACAGCTCTTCCCATTTTTTGACGTCAATCGTTCCACCAGCAGTAAATAACAATCTTGTATTTTAATTGTTCTTTTTTCTCACTAGATCAGCTATAAGAGTCACGATTCCTAACAGATTCATAAATAAAACGGCATTTTATAACATTCAGTTCTGATAGCTTGCCAGATAAAACTTGAAGAAAGGATACCAGTTGTCTACAAGTGCTACATTTCATATGTTTTCAACTATCCCTCTTCTGCAAAATTTCATATATTAATGATGGCATTCTCAAATTTGTTTTAGATGGAAGGAAAAACGTCAATGATCATTTTCAATTGCAGGTTCAAATATAATCTTTACAAGCTTTTTAAAATTGAGAAACTAATAAAATTGGTTATATCCTTGCTGAGCCTAAAGTCCAAACTAAAGAAGTTTAGCTATAAAGTTAAAAACATAGAACAATATTATCAGATTTCACAAAACATGCATTGGTGCAGCCCATTAAAATGTTAGACAGCAAAGTTTTCCCATCGGCTTTAAAGAATCCCTCATTCCAGTTAAAACTGGTGGAAATTCCTATCACTTTTTGCATGTAGGGATGGACAGTGCAGTTTCCAAGTGAGACTTTGTTTTTTTATGAGAAAAATAGACCAGTTAGGCACTGAACTGAAACTGGGGTTTTTGTATACTATCAAAGTATCACAAGATGTTAACTACTTTACAGGCATAACTCATTTAAAAGTATACAAAAGTGTAAAGGTCATGATTTCAATACCAGGCTCTGAAACCCAGTCTTAATTTGGCCACTCAGAGAGGTGTCTTGCTATTACAAAACTTTAAGGGCTCTTTATCTCCCTCTTATTTTCATAAACAACACCTGCTAATTTTTTTGCAAAGTAAAACTCACAAAAAGTACATCTCCAGAAAACACAACTGTTAGATAGAACAAAAGAACTCATTCCAGCTTTCTGATTCTTTCAGGAAAATATCTTTTTTTGACACCACCAACCCCCAAAACAAAGAAGTAGTACAGACTCTATAAAACCTTATTATTAGCTTATTATTACTACTTTACTTGGAAGGCACTTAGATACTATTGTGATGGTTACATCACCTTAACCAAGAAGTAATGTAGAACTTTGTGTGACCTGAAGTGACCAAATTGCCAGATAATAGGCTCTCAGAGCTGTAATTTGGGTTATTTTACTTTGTTTACATATGGTAGCATTTCAGTAAGATTTTCCAAAGGGAAAATAGCTATTTCAGCATGCAAAGCATTTTGGGCTAGGCTCATAATTACCTCATCCAACACAGATACAAAAGCTGCTATGATGAGAAGTTTCACAATGTTCTTTGGACTTAAATGATTCTTTTTTTTTAGCTGCCATAACCTGGGTTTTTCTAAAGTCACCTGTAGCCCAAACCTCTCAGAAGTCCCCTTTTCCTCTCTTGTAGATGAGTTCATTTCACCACATTGCCACAGGGCATCAAAGTTGGTTTGGGACGATTGTGTAACCCTGTGGATCTCTTTGGTCACAACAGGAAATCTCTTTATTATGTGAAAATCCTGTTGACTCTCAAAGGTATTCAAGTGAAACAAGAGAGTAGGAGGATGTGAGCATCACCTGCAACCAAGTGCTGGGCAAAGCCATGTATTTCTCTCTACTGCATTGCTACCTACATGCTGAAGTACTGTGTGACACAACTCTGAGCCCAGGAGAGGAATTAATCTTTCTCTCTAACAAGTGATAGAGTCACCCTGGGATTCACAGTAGAGGACATGGAGCGAATTCTAACCTTTAAGCACATACATACAGAGAGTTCAACCCAGGCACTTCTACTGGAGTATGAATGAGTTTGCTCCTACCTCATACACATCCTTATCGCAGGGTTATCAGGAAGGGGAAAATGCCCTTTGTCCCTTCTCCTAACCTCAGTTATTTTGAAAGGGCCAATGATAATCAAACCTCAGTCTTTTACTAGTAACTCATCTGGCTGCTGCACCTTTCCTTACAGAAACAGCCTGGGTGCTTAAAAGAAAATCGCCCATGTTTTCTAATCACTTGCAGCAAGTAAAACTTGAAGATCATTATAAACATCAGGCTTGGCAGCA
>NW_010191848.1:112727-124121 GCF_000695765.1 Mesitornis unicolor | reverse complement strand
TCCCTTCTAATATAGCTCATGCTGGAGGCTTGATCCATTGGCTTCTATTTTGGGAGGTGAAAGAAGGTAGTCACTGGGGCACTATTAAAAACAGAATTTCTTCAAGATATTTGCATCACTTAAATAGGTCATAAACAAAGACAGAAGCAGTATTTACTCTGCTATTAAGGTAAACAAAAATAGCAACCCACAGGTAATTATGAAACAGATTGGGTCTGGCAGGTGAGTTCCAGCAGTCTGGTTTTGATTTCCAAACGAGGGATTAGAGCCAAGCTATAGACCTGCCATAATAAATTAACTATATTCACATAGTTACATGGCTTGTTTCTTTTCACTTCTACTTTCATTTTACATTAGCAGCATTTGGTGCTCTGATGTAGAAACAGGCCTTCTCATTTCTTAATCACCTCTGAGCACAGAGTTGGTTTTGTGGTGGAGCTATGGCCACTGCACAGCAACCAGCATGGGGCCATCCTGCTAGTCCATACCTGTGCAGCACTGACCCCACGACCTGGCATTCACATGCAGCTCATGAGAAACGGAGAAGATTCACTTACACTTTTGAGAGGAAATGGCTTGTCAGTGAAATTATGAGCCCCATGAGCAAAAACTACAGGGGAAAAAAGAAAAAAACCACCATGCAACTATTATGATAGGACCAAAAAGGGGTACCACTCAAGTGAATCAAGCATGGAGGGTCAAAGAAGAGTTGGGGCAAATTTTTGGAACATATTTTAAACAGAGGAATCTGTTTTTCTTTCCTATTGCAGTCTTGAATATAATATGGCCTGTCTCTTCAAAGGATGTTCTTAGTAGTGATGCAGGCACCAAAAAAGTCTGGCTTGAAGCATTGCATAGCAGTGACTGCAGATCACAACACATCTCAGGTGTAGTCTGTGTGTGAGAGACAAGGATGATGATGGCCCAGGACCTCTTATAGCACAACCTTCATCACATTGGTATACACACCCTACAGACTGCCAGGGCTTCATGTCTTCATGCACTGCTAGTGTCTTCTCTGCCACTGCCTGGCTTCAAATACAGCAAGGGCAGGTGTGAGCACCTACATTGTGATCACAGCCCAGATAATATACTCCAGAGAGCTAGAGGTGCTTCCAAAAATAGGACTTACAGCCTTGGAGTACTGCTGTGCCTTTGGAAGTTTTACTTACTGGTCCTTTGGCAGTGTCTTTTGCCTGTACATTAGCCATGAGTACAGCAGGCAGGGAGAGAGTCTAACTCTGGGGTCCAAGGCGAAAATCATCAATCCTGTGTGAAGCAGTAGTACTGAAAACAAATGCAAGCTACTCAGAGAGTGAGTATCACAGGCCAAAGGAGGGAGAGACGGAAAGGAAAGTATGATTTACCCTTTTGACAGACAACTGACATCCGATCACTGTGCTGAAATGCCTGTTGCAACTTAACATTCATCTACTTTGATTCCTTTTGCTTAGACCAAAATCCATTAACAAGACCCAAGAGGTTAAAAACTAAGAAACTACAGAAGTGGATTACTACTGCCAACTTTCAGTAGCAGAACAATAAAAAATGAAGAAATTATTATTTTTTTTTAAATTTAAGTTTTACTACAGTTTCACATTTTAATGGATAAACTAAGCTTTCGTGAAGACTTTGCCAAACATTTTGTTGCATCTTTCATTTCAGTGCTGTTCTTTTTGGTATGCAAGTATCAGAATTCAAAATTGTGGTTAAAAGTACAACTACATTTCTTATAGAAACTCTAGTTTTGATCAGTAATAACTGACTCTGCACAGTGCAAAGTTCTTAGTTTCTGAAAAGGGACAGAATTTGGAAAAAGAAAATGTCGTACCTATAGACCTTTCTAACCTACAGACCTTGTGACAAGGTCAGATAACACATCTCTGCAGGAACTTTTTGAACTACCCATCAGGACCAGTTTCAAAGACTCCTTATTCACAAAGCTTTCCAATTCCACATCCTCATTAGTGACCACTGCACCAACAAAGTTCCTGGCTGACCTCGGTAGTTCAGAGCAGTGTGCCAGGCCGCCCATCGTGCTTGGCAATACTGTCCTTGCTTTCCACAACCTCCCACCTTTCTGTTTATATCTATCTACCATCTCTTGTGCAATACCTAGACTGTAAACTCTCTGAGATGTGGAGAATTTCTTCTGCTGTGTGTTTCTACTTCATCCAGCATGCCAGGCTGCCAATCCACAATTACACCTCCTAGGTGACATGATACAAATACAGACTGCGGTCACAGTTGTATTTCCATCAAAAATATGTGTCATGCTCCTACAGAACATGAAAGACGAGAGACAGAACTTACTAAATCAATGCCCAAAAATACATGCTTTTTATTACCTAAAAGTAGAGCGATCTTATTTTATTAAAGCATTTGCCACTTCATTTCACTTAAATAGGACAAGCAAATAATAAGAAAAAAAAAAAGACATGAACTAAATCACTCCATCTAACAGCTAAAAGTGTAGTAAATAAAAACAAGCAATACAGCAGAAAATTGTTCCCCATGAAAGGAAAGGGAGGTCTTCTTTCCAGAATGGAGGTCTGTGCTAGCACCATCTGTTGGTCTCAGCAGTAATAGTGGATTAAGTATTGGAAACCCACAATGCCTCATCAGAGAAAGTTTTATCCTACCTGGAATTAAGGGAGAAGAATTCACATTTTCCTCTGCAGTGTCGACAGACTGCAAAAGCAAGATTTTGCTTCCTGACACTCACAGCAAAAGGAAATATGGAAAATTACCATCTCAACATTGGAAAAAAGCAATGAGTTTTGTTGCAATACATCTTACTGCTGTCGTCTAATGCCACAGAAAAGATGGCCTGGATGGTCAGGAAGTTAACAAAAATACCCAGCTATATAACAGCTAAAGCTAAGCAGCATATTGCCAAGGTGGTAAAACCTTATCTGTCAGTGTTTAATCTCCAGCTATATGAGATTAAGAATCTGCCCCATGGGATAAATACTTTACCTGTGCTAATGGTGTGGTCTTATGCATGTCCCTCTGAAGCACTTGGTGATGATCAGACTCAGCATGAGGGGCAGAAGAAACTATGAGGCTGAGCCAGCAAGAGAGGCACTGTGTTCCCATTTAGAAGCCAGAGCTAGGGGAAATCCCATGACAAATCAAATGCAAACTGAACACAGAAGTCATCTGTTCATATTCACATCCCCAAACACAAGTTTACTGTGGATGACAAGTTTGGAGACCTGAGCTCCCACATGTCTGATTCCTTGCCCAGGCACAGACGTGCACCTCTGCGGGTGCAGAAGAAGAGGCCATTGCATCATGAAAAACTGCCTGTCTTACAAACACTTCTTTGTACACAAAATGTGAGGGTGTGGTCTTATATGTTGTGGTTCAGCTTTTGAACCCTGTCGTACTACTTATGGTCACTGTACGATGACTGACCCTGCTCTTGGAAGATACCTAAGTCCCTACACCTGTATATGAGCGCCCTCCTTTCCTTCCTATGGAAATCCCTATCTACAGTATCAGCAAGGCACACCAGCTGTCTCACGGCCTTTCTAATGGCTGTAATTGACACTTTTTCAAGTACTTTATTTCGTGTTTGGTGAACACACAAAAAAGAGGAAAGCAATGTGAAAGTATAGTCTATTAGGAAACAGTTTCTTCATTAATGTAGGCATCTTAAACCAAGGATACATAAATAAGGAATTCTGTGGGAGATTCATTATGAAAAACCTAGACAAATCCAAGGTTAACATAACTGGATAAATGGATAATCTATAAATGGATAAGGAGATTAAATAATTTTTAACTAGCTGGAAACAGATTTGACCTCCTTCACAGTCACTCTGTCATGGTTTTCCAGATCTCCCTCTGCTCTGTGTGAGAGGAAATAGAGTTTATCTCCTTGGATAAGCAGCTTCTACGCCTTTCATCTGATGGCTAATGACAGGCAGCTCCCTAACCTACAGTCATAGAGGCTGCCAGTCATGAGGTACAACTGTTTTGAGAGAGCTATTTTTTTGGTAAACATAATATACTGACTTTACTTCTAAACCCACCCCAGATTTACCTTTGTTCGTGAGGCCCAAAGTAACTATTATATATTTTAAATAACCTGTAAGCCTGCTATCAGAAGCAAGTTTGTTTCTCCTTGACAACTCCTTATACTTCATCTGTAACAATTAGAAATATGTCTCCCAACTTGTATCCTTTTAGCCTTTCACTTATGTGTGCCATATTTTCTCTCCTAAATGTTCCTCAAGAAGCAGATTATTCTAAGACTTGATCTTTTCCACATAATGAAGCCAAAACTAAATTCCTGATTCTTGCTTCAGTACCATTTTTCTGGTGTGGGAAGAAAACTGAATGACAAATGTTGGAAACTTAACAGATGTAGCTCCTCTCCTGAGCTGGTGTAATGTATTTTGTGGGTGCTGCTACTCCACCTCAGTCAGGGACAGTAGGTGCCAGCTCAGCACTGGTTGATACAGCTGACATTTAAGCCAGAATGTTCTTCCCCACGGTGAGCCTCACTGGGCCAAGAGTGCCTGCACAGCTCAGCAAAATAATTCGACTCAAAAATTTATACTATTATGTATCCTCATAATGTGATGAGAAAGACTCAGTACCATGCTCAATATTCCAATTTTATTTCCATTTATATGAACTTGAGCCAAATTTATTTGGCTTCAGTAAATATTTCTAATGTAAAGAAGTGATAATAAGAAAAAGGTTGATCCTTGAGCCCATGATTAGCAGCCAGGAACTCGGAAAGTTATCTGTTGTACTCCCCATTGGAAGAAATCATTAACAACATTTCACCCCTTGGTCACATATCAAAGTTAAATACACCCCTAAAAACATTGAGTCTGTAAACAGAGCCATGGAAATTGACTTATGCATCTGATAAAAACTAAAGTTCAACATAATTTCAGTATTGACAACTGACAACAGAAAAAAGCTCTCTAAAAATTGATATGCAATCACACAGCTGTAGCATCCTGCCTCTTTGGAACAAACTAAAACATTTTTTGTAATATAAATTTAAGATACATATCTGTGCAGGTGACTGAGGAACTGGTCATCCAGGTTTGGGGTCAGTCACTGGATAATTGTGGAGTGGTGGCTAAATAGGACTGCTGGTGCATCTGGCCAGACTCCTACAGATTGTGAACACATCTGCACTGGTAGCAACCATGTTGTCTTTCTGTGAATAAGTGCTGTAGGAAGTACATGAGACCATTTCTGACAAAGTGTCATGAGTGTCCAGTGCTTAATGTTTAGTGTCTTATTCACCTCATCTCATTTATAAGGGAATATTAGTAGGAAATGGCAAGTGCCAAATAAAATAGGTTATTTGATTATTTTCACTGACCTGTTAACAAATATGTGATTACAAGCTTCATGCTTTCTAAAGCACAGCTAGTGAAGGAGAGAAAATAAAACCTGGAGTCAGAATTGCAGGAGTAAAGCAGGAGAGGGGTTTGTTGTACTTATTTTTTCATGGGTAGGGATATATGGAGGCTTTTTTCTACTAAACGTGCAGTTGGGCCAGATCCTTTCATCAGCAGAGCTTCACCAAGTTCAGTATACGGTCACTATTCTGCTGACTTCATCTGCAGTTTCCTCTAGGGAATCTTTTTTGAACTTTAAATATGTAGAAAATAAATAGAATCATAGAATCATTAAGGTTGGAAAAGACCTTTAAGATCATCAAGTCCAACCGTTATCTAACTTTACCATGCCCACTTCTAAACCATGTCCCTGAGCACCATATCCATATGGCTTTTAAAAACATCCAAGGATGGTGATTCCATCACTTCCCTGGGCAGCCTGTTCCAGTCTTTGATAACCCTTTCAGTGTAGAAATTTCTCCTTATGTCTAACCTAAACGTCCCCTGGCACAACTTGAGGCCATTTCCTCTTGTCCTGTTGGTTGTAACTTGTGCGAAGAGATCAACCCTCACCTTGTTAAAACCTCCTTTCAGGTAGTTGTAGAGAGCGATAAGGTCTCCCATCAACCTCCTTTTCTTCAGACTAAACAACCCCAAATCCCATCAGCTGCTTCTCGTAAGATTTACTCTCAAGACCCTTCACCAGCTTTGTAGCTCCATTTTGTCTTTCTTATACTGTGGTGCCCAAAAATGAACACAATACTCAAGGTGTAGCCTCACCAGTGAGACAATCACCTCTCTAGTCCTACTGGCTATACTATTCTTGATGCAGACCAGGATGCCATATGCCTTCTTGGCCACCTGGACACACTGCTGGCTCATGTTCAGTCAGCTGTCAATCAACACCCCCAGGTACTTTTCTGCCTGGCAGTTTTCCAGCTACTCCTTTCCAAACCTGTAGCACTGCATGGGGTTATTGTGCCCGAAGTGCAGTACTCAGCACTTGGCCTTGTTGAACTTCATACAACTGGCCTCAGTCCATCAATCCACTCTGTCCAAGTCCCTCTGCAGAGCCTTCCTACCATCAGGCAGATCAACACTCCCACATAACTTGGTGTCATCTGCAAACTTACTGACAGTGCACTCAATCTCCTCATCCAGATCATTGATAAAGGTTTTAAACAGGAGTGACCCCAACACTGAGCCCTGGGGAACATGGCTTGTTACTGGCTGCCAGCTGGATTTAACTTCATTCCCCACCACTCTCTGGGCCTGGCCATCCAACCAGTGTTTGATCCAGCAGAGTGTACACCCATCCAAGCCAAATAGCTTTCAGGCTTCAATAGATCTACTCTACATGTCGTTTTCTGTGGAGATGGCAAACTCAGTTCACCTGCTATCTGGCCAAAATTTAAAAAAAAAAAAGAAATGCCTGAAATTAAAATTCTGACTGCAGCCTGGGAAGTTTACTTTGCAGGGCATCATGACTGTGTGCTTGTTTTATATTTCCCAAAGACGCATACTCCCTAGAGCTAATGCTGCTGAATTTGTATTCTCACAATGAGCCTTGAGGTAGTTCAGTTGAAGTTGCTGAGATGTTTGTCTTGAAATGAGGCAAAAAAGATTGAAACAAAACAGATCACATCTAACATCTGGGGATGGGGGAAACGGAACTTAAAAAAAATACATGCTTTGACTGCCATTCTTCTCTGTGCCCCAGACTGGGGCTGGAGAGGAAGGAGAGAGGAGGAGAGCTGGGCAGCCTGGACACAGAATGGGGAGAACAGGTACTGCACAAGGCAGAGCTGACTGGGCAGCAAGGTGCTGCCCCAGGAGCCTTTTCCTCCTCCACCCCAATGCCCCATTTTGTCCACGGACATTGATTTGGCACTTGAGAGGTGAAGGTGGACAAGGGTATGATGTGGCATTTCCTATACCAGTTGGCAAAACAAGCCAATCAGAACCAAGGTAAAAACATAAGGATAAAGGAGTGGCAGTGTTTGATTTGGGGGGAGGGGGTTTGTTGTTTGTTTGTTTGTTTGTTTAATTACTGTACACTAAGATGCAATGAAAAGCATCACACCACACCATTGCCTACACATTAAGCACAACAAATGCTTGCTCCTCTTCAGCCTTCACATCACAAGCACTCATGTTATCACAAGTTACCATCAAACCCAAGAAGAAGCTGGTGCCTGGACTGCAAAAGTGCGTCTTTCTGGCTTTAGTTAAAGTGTCAGAGCAGAGTTGGCTTTGGAGAGGCAACCACAAGGTAACTGCCAAGAGCATCAGGTCACAGAGACTGAAAAAGGGAGAGGGGGAGGACATTGAGTTAAATTTGTGGCATGAAGCGTAAATCATTTGGTGCTGAGACGTCTGCATCTGTATTTTATGCAGTTCAGGGCATTCCTTGGGATTAGATTCAGTCTGGCTCCATGGACCAAAAGGGAAGTTTGAACATGTGGCCTGAAGCTGTGTGTAGGACCCCCGGTTGGTTTGGATCCCTACATTCCCCTTAAGATTTAGAATGCCCTTGGTACAAACCGAGGGCAGAGGTTCCAGTTGAGTCTACCCCAAAAACAATCTACTTCACGCACACAAATCCTACTCTGGATGGAAATAGCATACAGCAAATGGGACAGTCCCAGGAGTCACTTCCAAAGCACAGTGTTGCTTCAAACCAAAATGGTAAAGCAGACACAACTGCAGAAATGTTGCTTGAAAACTTACTACTTTTCACAGTGTCTTAGTTGACCTCACCTGTTTGTATAGCAATACTGCTGAAGGATCGAAAATAAGGAAAGGGTTATAATGTTCTGCATCTTGTGACCACAGTAAATATAAAAAGCTACCTTCTGGATCACTCGAAATGCTCTTTGAATAGCTAAGACACGATGATTAATTAACTAATTTTTCAAGTGTCTCACTTCATCTCAAAAATAGCTAAATCAGACTATATTTTAATCCATCACCTTTTCACCGTCACCCCTGGCACAACCCTCCTCTCTTGACCTTATCTTTTCAACTTCCTGTAAGATGTGTGCTTAATGAAACAAAAAACTACATAATTTCCTTAAAACTTCATCACATAATCAAAGGAGACCCTGGGGACTAGTGTCCTAACCCTGTTCCATCTGACAGATGGAAGATTCCTTTCTTACAAGTCCAAAGCTCAAGGTTGATAGGAGTCCTTCAGGGAACAATGTGTATTTTTTCAAGCCAGTACCAGCTCCAGGTCAACTATGGCACTAACTATAAAAAACCCAAAGACTTTTCCTGTTGCTCAGTCAATGCTCTTTAATGTTAACCTGAAGGGAGTACCCATTTCTCATACAAAGGAACTAATCACCAATAAAAGTACATACATGCACATTATTTCTTGAGCTGAACATTTGACCTTCTTCATTGTTGCCTGGTTTACTCTAGACAGAAATATCCAAGTTATTTGTGTTTGGCCAGCTCTCCCCTCCTAGTTCCTTCAATGGTCTAACTAGATGCTAAAGAAAAACCTGGTAAGCTTCACTGGTGCGGCTACTTACCTCTAAAACTTAATAATTAATCCCAAGTGGATGACTAATGCTATGCAATTTATTCTCTGCTTGGCTACAGCTTGAAGGAGCATGGACTCTGAATTAGTGAGCTCTTTGGGTTCAATCTGGAAAGCATATGTTTCCCTTCCATCATTCAATCCATCAAAATGCAAAAAAAGGCCTGGGAAAAGCACATGGCACATTTTGATATTATTCATTAACATTAATGTCCTTGTTATAAAGTTATGCTTTATTTGCAGGTAACAACAGCCTTATGGGCATCTGGGAACACTTTGAATGATTGCCAAGAAAAGAAATTTGGGTCATAACTAATGATCAACATCCCCTTTTAATCAAATGAAGCCATCGTAATGTGTCAGCCCTCTGAGGGAACAAGGACCTTTCACCTTACTGGGGCCTGCTGAGGCCAGCAGTAGCTGTAAGCAACCCTGACAAGTGGCCTTTTACTTTAGAGAGGGAAAAAATGGAATCTATCCATCAACACTCTCACTTGTGAAAAATGTATAAAAGAAACTAAGGCTGATCAGTGGGGTAGTGATGTTGTCTTCACGTTAACCCATGCTTTTTGGAACACCCATTTAGGGCTTTCCTGATACCACTGTAGTTCTCTTCTGGCACCACTGCTTGGTGGCCATTGCTTTATCACTGAGGAGCTTCCTCTCAGCACAGATCTTCAGTAAAAATATGGAGTTCTGGCTGCAGTTCCAGAGGTTCATGTAAATGAGATTCAAACGGGTACCCTGAAGCTCTGCAAGGGCAGCTTTCCCCCTAAAGTGTTGGTTCTTCCACAAGGGGAAATGTTTGTCAGGTGAACAAGTCAAAATTTTCCACCTTTTTTTTGTTTTCAATAAGGAAACAGTATTTTTCTAAATAGCTTTTGAACTGATTTGGAAACAAAGCCAAAAATAATTTACACCAAAATGACACTAAAATAAGACAGAGAAGTTGTTACTTTTTTCAGAAAAAAAAAGAGGCCACAGCTATCACAGCTATAAACATTGATTTCAGAAATGAGAGCTTCTATCTGCAAGCCAAACAGCTCAGTGAGGTTCTGTCACCCCCAAAAGCTCCATCAGATACCCGTGACTCACTCTCTAGATGCTCTACAAGGCAGGCAAGCCAAGGCAGACAGACCATCCTGCAGGAAAACAGAGGTGTGAAGCACCTGAATTATGTTTTCAATACCCCAGCTTTGTGCCAAAAAAGCTGAAGATTTACCTTGGGGAAAAAAAAAATCCGTATATTTTCATCAGTGAACAATTTCTGCTCAAAAAATTCTGACAATGCAGCTCACTGCTGCAAGGGACTTTTTTTTAAAAATCTGAACCAAGTGCCCCAGTTATAAGTGACCGCACACTGAACATGCATCTCATGCAGATGAGAAGGGTGAAAGCCATGTTAAGACCACAGATGACCCAGCTGCTTGCTGCCATTGCTTCAAATACATTTTAGCCACTCCCACACTTAAGAAACAACTGTCTGCCGGGTCTTCAAAGGCTGGCAGAGCAAACATGTCCATTTTGGCTTTTCCTGAGGCATCAGAGAAAAAGATTAATTAAACACTGTGCTCAAGGTTAATTAAACTCTGCTCCATACTTCAGTGTGAGATTTTAGGTAACTGTATTCTGGCTTTTTTCACTGCCTCTCAGATCCCCTTCAGTGAATTATAGTATTTAAGTCTCGGTGCTGCTTCAACTTAAATGACTCCCTAGATTTGTGTGAGAGCCTGATGTATGTCTCAGATTGCTCCCTGGACAGTCCTTCATCTATCAAAGCAAGCAGCCTTCTGGTGAGAGCTTTCCTATTAGCTTGCTGTGCATGATGGGTGTGGGCTTTTAAAACCCATTGTTCTAAGTAGCTCGGTGTCCCTGTTCCTGCACCATCAGAGCACTTCCCATTCTGTGACACACTCATGGCTACCGCATTTCTCTGAGGTGAAGCTGGACCACTATAAGGCAAAAAGGGGATCTGAACACATGTATTGTATACTAAACATGTGGCTCAGTGAACAATTTAAGCCAACAGTTGCTGTCAAAAGGAGTGGCCCAGCCTTCCCCTTGCTGAAATGGCTCAAGTCCAGTCCCAGATGTCCCCATCTCCCTGTAGGTGTGTGGCAAAGAGGACTGGCAAAGCTTGCACCAGCAAAAGGAGAGATGTTTCCTGGAGGCAGAAGTCCATCTTTCGGCAGCCAAGACTCCTCTCAACCTCAAGGTCAAATGCAGCCTTTGGGACTTTGCAAGCATGGCTTGGGGGGCCTGGCAGAGGCTGGCAGACCTGCTCAGGGCAGTGGCACTATCTCAGATGGACAGAGCAAATCTGCTAGTCACAAGGCTTTCTAGCATCAGGTTTTGAACTCACTGACTATGTTATCTACTGAAAAATGAACCAGCTACCAACATTTTAAGTGATGATCAGCCTGCCTCAGTCTGCAGTGAGCCATGCAGAGACCATGATGCAGAGACCCCCAC
>NW_010191848.1:101819-112696 GCF_000695765.1 Mesitornis unicolor | reverse complement strand
CTGCTGACTTGTGCTTACTTTCTGAATAAACTAAGAGGCGGGCAGCTCTTTTTAAGATACCTTCCCAAGCTATTGCATTTTCTAACTGAGCACAACGTTAACCATCCTGTCAGCACTGAATAAGCTCACAGCTTTTTCACGTTAGGGCTCCTAGCACAGGCAGAACAGCACAGTATGGGAGTTTAATATTTGGAGGAAGGGATGAAGTGGCAAGTGCTGAATTTGATAGCTTTGTATTTGGCACCGTTTCTCAGTAGTGGTGCTTTCTAATAGTCCCCTAAAAACCACTGATTTGGAGAGAAAGTACGCAGGCCTGCCCCAACGCCCAAGGCACTACAGCCAGTTGGCAAGGCCATCCTCAGGACTATTAGTGTTCTTGAACACGAGAAGCCTCCTGTCCCAGGATATTGCGTTTACTTATGTCTCCTTTCCAAACTGGAAATGTTTTTGAGCTTTGTTCCGTGCCTGATTTTTGTTTCAGTTAGAAAATCAGGAAATCAGAAGAAACATTTAGCATTTGCAGCACACAGGAGAGATGGAGGGCTGACTGAGAAAGGACAAGAAGCAGTAGCAGAGCTCACACGTTTGTTAAAATCTCCCAATTATATCTCCAATCCCCTGCCTTCACAACATGGCAACTGTTTGCCCACTAAACATTTTCAAAGAAGACGTCCCCCAGGAAAAAAGAACAGATGTATTAAAAAGTTGTTCTGTAGAGAGAGAAAAAGTTTCCCTGGCTGAGTGAGAAAATCAATAAGCGTTAAAGTATTGCAGATAATTGCAAAATGATGTTTGCTTTATTTAAAACCACTCCTATTTTTTTGGAAATTAGTTCTGCAAATGTTGCATGTGAAGGAATAAGCTTCCCCATGAGCATCACTGAAGATGATGGACGGGTCTAGGAAAGAATGCACAATCATGTTTTCTTCCTCCCAGAGAGAGGGCATTAATCACACGTTCCTCCATAATCTTCCTTCCAAGGCCCCAGAAGGAAAGGGAAGAACCTGTCATAGCTCTAAAATTTGACTTCTCTGGTCTTCAGCATGATTGTTTCCACTGGGCTTGCGACAGACCTGAATACATCCCTGAACCGTTTCTGAGCCCAGCAGGGGAAACTGAGGCTGCATTTATGAGCTTGGCTTTTGCACAGGTCTTGTCCCTGTGTCCTTCTCCATCCACTACTCTCCCCTTCCCCTTTGGTCACTGCCAAGCTCATATTTCAGAAATAAAACAGCTTTTTAAACCATCTTGCAACTGGTTTTGGCGCCTCCCATTTAAGGCTGCTGGGAGTGCTCCTTCTCTGCAACGGCGAAGGTCAATGCAGGCCTGTGGGCAAGGCAAAGCCCAGGCAGAGGCGGTGTATCTACAGGACATATCACAATGATGTGCTGTGTCACACCTTCCCAAAAGACGTTGGTTTCTGAGTTAGGTGACACTATAAACCAGCTTAGCATCTCCTCAGTGTCCACAGTTGGTCAGGTTGGATGAAAGCTCAGCTCCAGTTGCAGGCTGAAGTGGCAGCATCACCAGAGCAGTTTTGACAAGTAGAAAGCAGCAATCGAAAGAGTGCAAGGAAGGTTTTGTTCTGTAATATATTTGAATATTTTTAAGGTCTTTATTAACGACTGTAGTCTCCCTGCTGCAGCAATTGAGTGGAGGAAATAATAATGGAGATTGAAAGGCATTCACCACCCGACCTCTTGCAACCCTGACATTCTTCAGTAGAATATGATTGGAATTGGGCACATCTGCTCTCAATAACAAATATAAAAAATGTCCTGCAGCTTTAAGGCCTGAAAAACATATAGTTGGGCTAAAAAAAGGGCATAAATATATATATAAATGTAGTCTCAATATAACTTTAATAGTTCAATAGTTACTCTCTGATTGTGGCCACATCATATTTTGGAGTGCTTTGTCTCCCAGAAATGCCTAAGAAATGTGAGGAGGTGGGAAATCAATCTCCACCTGCAGTTAGGTACAGCCAGCCTCAGGCGACATGCTGGTGTGACAGCAGAGGTCATGCACAGCTGATGTCCTCACCATCACCAAGCACA
The DNA here is from genome assembly GCF_000695765.1 of Mesitornis unicolor. Lineage (NCBI taxonomy): Eukaryota > Metazoa > Chordata > Aves > Mesitornithiformes > Mesitornithidae > Mesitornis > Mesitornis unicolor. Next base: position 110,639 of record NW_010191848.1, on the reverse strand, counting down.
GCACAGATCAGAGGCCAAGATGTTGCAACTTCAGCCCCCTTCCACAGGGCTGGGGTGGATTGGCATTGCGCAGTGAGCTGTAACCCAGTACCGCTGGGCCATGCCAATTTGCTGTGAGAAGATTATGTTGATACCAGAGAGCTGAAAATACATCCAGTGCTGGCCTGGTGTATGTCCTTCTGGACTTCGCAATGCAGGCAGCCCCACCACTGTGTTTGCTGACTGAGGAAGCCAGTTTTGCTGGGGACAAGAGTGCAATGAGAAGACAAATAAAGCACATCCAGTCTCTCCAGGCACAGCTGCTCAACCTGGGACTGTGCTATGGATCAAGCCATGTTGCTGATTCATCCCATTCCCAGTAGCGCATGTGAGTCATCTGTTCACCCTGCACTGTTCGCTGATGAAAAGTTTATTTTTAACAAGTACTGGTTAAAAATAAATGTGTACATCATACAAATGAGTAAAGCACTCAGGCCCAAATTGGTATGAATGTGCCCTGAGAAAAATTAGCTAGCTTGAATGCAATGGGAAACCTGAGAACTAGTCCTTCTCTTACACTGGCATAAATCAGGAATAACCCCACTGCGATCAGTTACTGCTTCTATAATGAAGCATTTTAAGGCTGTGATTGAGAACATGCTCCATTAACCTAGTAGGATGATCCCTTCTGAGGTTTTATTATTATCCAGTGTTTGCAAAAAAGGCAGTCTGACAGTGAGGGTTTAAATGCAGAGTTTGTACCACCTTTAGTGCTATAAAAGTTAGCAAGCTAATCTAAGATTTTTGTTCAGCCTTCCTCTAAAAGAGAGAGAAACCCATCCTACTATAGGTCTCAACAATGGGGAAAAAATGTCTCTTGCAGGTGCACATTTTTCTGCATTGAATCACAAAATCACAGAATGTTAGGAGTTGGAAGGGACCTCGAAAGATCATCCAGTCCAACCTCCTGCCAGAGCAGGATCAGCTAGACCAGGTCACACAGGAACGCGTCCAGGTGGGTTTTGAGTGTTTCCAGAGGAGACTCCACAACCTCTCTGGCCAGCCTGGTGCAGTGCTCTGTCACAGTGAAAAAGGTTTTCCTTATGTTAACATGGAACCTCAATTGACTATAGACACAATCTGAGTGACTTGGACTGGACACCTGAAGTGTGGTAAGAAGAGCACACCTTAAGTGACCACAGCAGAGGCAAGAATTTAACTCTGCTCCTCTCAGCTCTGAGCCTCCATGTGACTGAAGTGGCTGTGAATTTAAATACTATCTAAAAAAGGTTGCTAACAGTGCATATGAGTCAAAGTCTATAGTCTGGGATACGCAGCAGGACAAACTAATAGTCTTCCCTGGCCATCAACATTGGAAATAGTACAAAGGCCCCTGCCCTGGGCTGCATTATGGCTTACAACCATCGGGAAAGCTGCACGGTATCAGCCACTGGGTTTAGCCTGCTTCAACAGAAAACACATTTGCACCACATGGAACCTGACAATTGCCCTCCCTGGGTTTTGTCATGGTCACTGTGGTCCTTTTACATCTGAACACACACAAGAGCAGAGTGGTGGAGGCACATGTGGTCTTCTACACCAAGAGCTGACGTCCTGAGAAGATGTTCAGTGTAAGAAGCATGAAAGGGTGGGAGAAAACTGAACGTGTGTGTTTAAAAATTAAATAAATAATTGGCATATACATACATTTGGATCACAGAAACAAGGCAGGAGCACCAATAATTTCCCTTGCACATTTGTAATGTGCAGATGGCATGTGGTAATTTTGTGTTGGGACTTTGAAGCAACCTGCTCTTTAAAAACGTGAGACTAAACCAAACTTTTAAAAGCAGAGCACTTCCTTCCTGTTGTCTTTGGTATGAGGCAAGCAGGCTGCAGAGAGAGATGTGCTCCCCTTCCTCACCAAGCATTAAAAAAGGCACAGCTGTGTTGTTTTTGCATTAAAGCATTACGGGAAACCTCTCAGGGCAGGCACCATCTACTGTTCTCCCTGTGAGCTCTGCCTCATCCCTGGACTCTTGGCCCCGCAGCACTGCTGTGCTCAACCTCTTACAGTAACGAAACAACATCAAAAAACTCTCAGGGCAGGATGAGGGGCTGCTGTTTCCTGCAGACCTCTGTTACCTCTGCTTCTTGCCTCCGCAGGGCAGCCCTTCCCCTCCTGCATCCACCTCTACCAGGTGACCCTTTTGGCTTCCCCTTACCCTCCCTAGGCTACTCCACACAACACACAGGGAGATGGTGCTCATGGGGACCTAGACACATGGATGCAGGTACTCCTTTTACCAACAAAGCCATGTCCATGGGAGCAAACTCAGCACATGAGAGATGAGAGGAAAGAAGGCGGCTTGGGATACAGGCAAGGATGCCCTTGGCCATGGACCACCCTTCTCTGGACAAGGAGAGGGGACACAGCTTTGGTGCATCCTGCATGTGCAGCCATGGCATGTGGTCACTGCACATTTGCTTCCATGGACAGAGTTTCTCTGTGTCGGCCAACACCCTCCTGCACTTTTCACTCCTGATTCCTCATGTGCAGATATGAGCAGAGGTCCTTCAGGCTGCCTCCTGCTGCCATGTTGTGTGTGAATTTCACCCACGAAGAATATGTCTGGGAAAACATTTTACCAATAGAAAATAAACCAATCTCCAGCCTACAAGGTGGCCAGTAAAGGCATATGTCCTTGATTTGCAGTAGACCAAAGCATTAATTTGCTGCTGTTAATTGTTTAATGCAACATTTTTTCCTTAACTGCCTATGAAGAGTAATACCCAGCAACAACTACTTAAAAGGGGGCAAATTCGGATGCAGAAAAATGTTCTTTAGGAAGCATTTCCTGCGTCCTTCTGAGTGCCTTATCTGACCAGCATCTTTCACTTTTATTTACATTTTATCTTCTTTAAGAACACTTGTGGTATGGACTGAGTCATCAATAAGGGCACAACATGAAAGGAGGGATGAAAAATAAGCTGTCTTAAGAGCACTACTCTGCAGGAAACTTATTAGCATTTATTGTGCAGGATCAGGTTACCAGAGTTGAATGGAAAGAAAAGTGGCATAAAACACGACTCTCTGGAAGTCACATTATGTGCTTTGAAAGTACATGATGGAAAAGGACATAAGAGAAATCTCTTAGATTTTGCAGAAGCCAGTAACAGGTACAAGTTGGGGAGGGAGGGTGTTAGGGCTCATGAGAGCCTGAAGAAACAGCTCTCAAATAAGGGAAATGCCATGGAATTAGGGAAGAAGGTGTAATTTACAGTGGGAGAAATCCCAGGGCTATTGCATTTGTAACCTACTTGCACAAAGCCTATGTCTTGTCGCTCCCCCCCAACTACTTCCTGCCCCTCCCCAAATAAGCAAAAGAGACATAAGAAACAGCTCGGTAGATTTCCAGAACTGGTTCCTGCATCTGGAGCTTTTTCAATGGCCAAGTTACAGACCTCACTCCCACATTAATGGAATCTGATTGCTACCGATGTAGGCTGTAGAAAAACCTTTGAAGCCACTCTTTAGGAGTAAAGCGGGATATATATTTACAGATGACATGCATGTGCTGTCACAAGCAAGGCACGTAATTAGAAATGAGGCTAAATTTACTGTTTTGTGCTCTCCTTGGCTTGGATAATGATCAAGCGTGCATAGTTGACATTTCAGTCCAAGAAAGCAAAAATATATGCAGAGAGAGGACTTGACTTTGCTGTGGAAGAAGACCTTCTTCCTCCTGACTTTGTTCTCTCAAAGCAGAAGGTCATGATCTGGACTTCCATTATGGCTGTTCAAAAATGCATCAAAGGTTCGATGCATAAAAGAATGTTATTTTCCAAAACCGCTGGGACACTTCCTGTCAGTTCACATAATTGAGTATTACAGTATTTAAATTACAAATTGAAGATTATTTTTACAGGTGTCATTTTAAATATAATATGAAATTTCTTGACATTACCTCAGCCGTACTACACAACCCAGCTGCACTCGGCCTTGCATGTGTGATGCACATGGCTGAAATTTTGTCATATTACATCATGGGCTACAAAAACACGCAGTATAAATAGACGATGTAATATCTGAGAGCAAAAACACATAGCGCTGGCTTCGCTTTATGGAACCCCAGGTCTAATACGGAGGTGGAAATGTAAACTGTTATTAAGAGTTCAGAGCAGGGATCGTCAGGCAGGGGCAGGGTGGGACCGCGGAGCGCGGTTGCCCTCCAGCGGGCTCTCACCGGCCCTGCGCCCCATCGCCAGCCCGGACGGGGCCGGGGGGAAACCAATCCGCACCACTTCGTGAACCCGAACAAACGGGACAACCACAGCCCGTGAGGAAGACACGAGTTAATCACACTGACAGCTCTGCAGAGCAACGAGAAAAAAAAAATCTAAGTGAATTAAGAAATAGATCTTTAAAGATCCCCTTAGATTTCTATCCACAAAATTGGTCTTAGTGGTTGTAAAGAATTTGCCTTCAATTGTTCTAATTCAATGCAGCTTTCTAAAACGTTATAATCGCCATTCTGTAATTTGTTATTTCATTTTTATGGCTTCCAACAAATGCCGTGTCTGGAAAGGAAAATTCCACCTTTTCTTGTACTCTGTTGTGACTTGCAATTTGCATTTATTCTGCATTAAAAAAACCTCAGTCTCCATCGAAGAAATCTAAGCGAAACAAGAAAAACAAAGAAAACAAACTGTCAGCAACTTCCTTATGTTGTTAACACAAAAAATGTCAACAATACTCACCAGATAAATTAAAACTCCCCTGCCCTTTTGCTACTCTCTTCCTAAAGAAGCCAACATCAAGCTTTAAGTCAATTCCAACCTGTTTAAGCAGTTCCAGATCCTACACAGAGTGACCACAAACTAGGTTGAGTGGCTGGGCAGTAACTCACAGACATTGCCAAACTCAGAAGCAAGGAGGTGACATGTCATCTGTAGGCCTGTTCACACAGTAAGAATAAGGAACTGATAATTAAAGTATTAAGTGAGCAATTTTTGTTTTCTTTTACAGCTGGGCTGCTTTACCAAAAAAAAAAAAAGCACAATTTCAGTGACTCAAGGAGTGGATTTGTAGTGGAAAAGACACTAACATATTGTAAATGAATTTTGGGGTGTTAGTTTCAGTGCATATGCAACTATTAAAATGAAGAGCCACAGCAAAATGACCACCTCTGTTTCTTAAGACAGAGCACTACCCATTTTAGTGATTTCAGTGCTAACATTTCCATTCTCCTCACTTCATGTGTCTTTTTTCATTCTTGCTTCCTACAAAGAGACACAAAATGAAAAATTTTTTAAAAATTATCTATTTCTCTTCATTTTTTCTTGCTGTTTTTGTAAATCACAAGCCCTTAAATAAAATTTTAAAAAGCTCTTGTAATGTTCCATTCAATACTAAAAGACATTTTCAAGCAAGACTGCGTGATTTGGTGTTAGGGAATTTGGATTACCTCCATAAACAGTCTTTAACAGAGTTTAGTCTTTAATCGGAGACAGAAATAAAAACTATGCGAAAATAAGAGAGTGGAACAGTTTCTTGTTGTGAGAGGAAGGTAACTCGGGGCTACCCTGGATCTAACCTGGAAAACACGCATGCCGAGATGGGTCTGATACCCGGAAAGCTCGACTGGCCAGATGTGGGGGTCACAACCAAGGCTACAGACTAAAACAGATTAAAGCAGGAGGGGGAGCTCTCAGCCAGCCTGTCAAGGTGCGAAGGTGCTCCCAGGTACTGCACTCCAGGGTAAAAAAGTAAGTTATGAACCACTTAAACAGGTCAACTCTTTATATCATAAAAGTGAAGCACTGATTTTCTATGCTTGAAGATTCATTGTGAGCAGGTAACTACTGTTGTGAACATTTAGACTTTGTGGATATTAACACAAAACCAAGCAAAATTTGTGTGTTGTTTTTTTTCATGGTTCCCTAACATTGGAACACTGGAGGTGAGGTTGAGCTCAGTGATGTTTGGTTTGCTCACATCTGAAATTCAAAGTGAAAAATATTAAGGAATGGGAGCTCATATGGATGAAACCCAAAGCAAATGTTTGCAGGGACCTCTGAGAAATGGAAGCGCTGTGTTCACATAGTTCTAATTATAACACTGCATTTGTAGGATTCATAGGAGCTAGGACCCGTGGAAGAGAAATGTAAAGGAAAGCTGACTTAAAGGGAAGGCAAAATACCCTATGGAATTTGGATTGGAATCTTCTAATGTGAAGGAAAACTACTGTAGGAAAGTGGGAACTACTTAAAAAACAGCTGGAAAGACCACAAGTGAAACTTATCCTGGTTATAATCTAAACACAGAAAAGGGCAACAAAGGCCAGTTCAGTTAAGCAAGGATATAAAGTCTTATACACCATGTGCAAAAAGCCTAATAAATGGTCTTTAAAATATAAATAGCACTGGGAACCACATAAAAAGTAGACAGAAGCTAGTTAAAATGAATAATTAAGAGATGAAGTGGTTTTAATGAAAGGTAAACTGTAGAGAATATTTCAGTTAATCATAAAAGCTTCTTGCATATTCCCATGGCAAAGAGAAAGGAAGGCAGAAAACCACACCATTTAAAATTATAATGAAAGAGATGGTTCATTAAACCCACTTTTCAAGTTGCAATGGTATTGCTCCTGATTTAAAGCAAAATACAGCTTTTGATATTTTCCATCATCAGTACTTTCATTTTCTGCTCCTGGTATGAGGGATTCCTCTCATCTCACTGTGTCCATGTATAAAAGGGACAGGCTGCCCCGTTACTCATTCAGACACTGCCAACATTCAATGGAGGTAAGCATTAAAGCCAAGTAAGGTGAGGCTCTCTTGAGGTGCCTGTCATCCACCATGAGCCATGAGAAAGCCCAAGGTGCCCAAAGTTAGGTGTGAGGACATGACTCAGTGTCTTCACAGACATAGCTTCAATCTAGTAATGAATTTTCAAGGAAACAACCTAATGACTTTAAATCAATGGACCTTACTTGTTTGCAGAAGCCAGGGGTATCACAGCCTTATGGTAGCAAATAGCAATTGCAAAAGTAATAGAATATTTGATCCCAGATGAAAAAATAATAGTTTCTGTCCATAAATGGCATCCTTCCATGGCAAACTGACGAATTTCATCTGTGAGTCATTTCTTGTGGAACAGTGAAGTTACAAGGGACAAATGGCTCGTTAGACTGCAGACTTGCTCAAACAGCATTGCTGGGAAGAAGCTGCTAGCCAGTGTCCTTGCAGTCACAGCAGTTAGTCCTGGAGCTCTCCTTTATTACTATTTCCAACTGTTCAGTGTTATGCCTGTCCACAGCACCAACTGCATGCATTTCAAAGAGTAGTAATGTCTTTGCATGACAAAGGTCAACCTCCAGTCCTTTCTTCTTATACTTCAGAAGCACAGATATGAGTTACAAGGAGGACCTTGCAATGATCTGATCAGATACCACCAGCAGGAAGTAAAGCATTTGACAATACTGACTAAGGCTTAGTCCAGTCGCTGATAAAAGCCACTTTTTTATTATGTCCCTCTATTTCAATTTAGTGCCATAATTAAATGCCTTTTGAAAGCAAAATTGCAGAGGGGTTCGACTTCTCCTCCAAAACAGAGCCCATTCTGTGGGAAAGGACTTCATTTTTACAGTAAGAAAAAGCTTTTATTCGAGATAGCGATACTTGAGATTTTTCATCTGTGAAATCCTGGCTTTCAGTGAAATTGAAGGGGTATTTTGCACTTAAGCAGTTATGCCCACAGAGTTGGGGTATGGGAGAGTTGTCTGCACAGTAAGGGAGGTGGCACTTTGCTGTCCTCTGTAGAAAATGTACTATGGAGGGTGCTTAAAATGCTCTCCAACTTAACTGTGGGCAATTTCTGTGAGGTCTTATTTGTAACAACTGACAAATCTCAAATAACTGAAGAAATTAGTTTCACACAGTGTAGTGAGTCCTGGATCTGACCTGGTAACCAAGAAGCAAAAAAACTCCAAATAGAAATTAATAATTTCTTATATACTTTCTTCACAGGCTTCCTGAAAGCTCAGAAGTGTTCTTGGATGGTGCTTTTTGAAATACAGTCATTCTGAAACAATGACATGACCTGCTTTGGCAGGAGGGTTGGACTAGATGACCTCCCAAGGAACCTTCCAATCCCTACCACTCTGTGATTTTGTGATTCTCTGAAATAGATTAATACAAAATTCTGTTATTTTACGTTAGATGTCCATATCAAGTAATAATAAATGCTGTTTATTAAGTGCTTACCATCAAAATCCTCAAGGCTCTTAAAAACACATCTGAACCAAAGTTATGATAGAACAGGTTTCACAAAAGCCCTCTCTCACAAACTACTGAAACAAAATTATTTACTTCCACTGAAACAAGAGTTCCAAGAGTTCCTACTGTGTTTGGTCCACCCACAGGTCCTCAAAGTCTATGGGAAACTTTCCACTGACATTCAGGTTCCTGTCACAGAGCACAGGGAAGGGAAATGTCCTAAATTCACAGGCAATGTCTGTGCTAAATGAACATAAGAAACAAATTTTGCAATTACAAAGACAGGGAAGAAGAGAGAGAAAATTCAGGGCATACCTAAGTCACAACTCTGCTGGACAACTCAACTGAGTCACAACTCATTTTCTTGAAAGCTGGGCATCACTTTAACGAATAAATCAAATCAGACACATCAGTAGTGCTTTCAGTTCTGTAGTTACATATTCAAATGCATAGTTTGCATTAGAAAACACAGTAAAAGTTCTTCCAGGTGCAATGTGATATGTTTTTCAGAAGACTTCTTTGTATTTGTTTTGAGTAGTCATTAATCAGAGGAATGGGGGG
>NW_010191848.1:84874-101788 GCF_000695765.1 Mesitornis unicolor | reverse complement strand
GGGGGGGAAACAGTCAGAAATGGAATATTACTTAACAAGCCTGCAATTAGTGGACTTACAAGTTTGTTATTTTTGTACTTTTTCCCACTGTATGACCTAATGGAATCCTAGCAAGCATTAAACGCACCACAGCTCCAGCAGGAGCATTGTGGTCCTTCACAATGTGCACAACTGTACTGGAAGTCTCTGTGAATTTAGCTGTTGTAGAGCTAAAATGCAGTTGATGTCTTGTCCATCTCAATTTGTCATGAATCTTATGTCAAGAGCTCAGTATTGATGAAGACAGCATATGAGAAGTCATGTGCTTGGACATGTTTCAGTGTTTAAGCATAATAGGAATCTTAAGGAATTTAGCCCTATCTTGATATTCCAAGAACAATGCAAATAATATCAGATTTCAGGTCCATAAGAAATGCTTAACTCAGAGCCAAACCAGAGAAATGTACAGGTGTCTTTTCCTGATCATTTCCAAAACCACCCTGTTCCTCTACTATTCTAGCTTTTGCTCACTTGAGAAAAGAGGGGGAGGGCGAATGCTTTTCAATTAGCAAAACTAAGAAGTTGTGCAACAATGCAAAGGGAAGGTCAGAGTTCAAATTCAACATGCTGGATTGCTTGTCTCCCTCAATCCTATTCACTAAATCAGCAGGACTGAATTGCTATGATGACAGGAAGAATTTGGAAGGGGAGGAAGGTTGTGCTAGTATTGAAGACAAAAAATAGATCTATAAAATGATTGTCTTAATCTCTTTCCAAAGTCAGAAGACTCTGTCCTTTAAAAGAATGAATAACTTACCTTCACTGAAAAGGATGAATTTGTGCTTTAAGTGTCAACTATGAATACACATTGTTCAGTTTTGTTTGATTCTAACCCAAAATCTGTGTTAGATAGGAAACTTTTCCCAGCAATAAAATGCTTCTCACACAAAATGTCCATTAAAACAAGCAAATATTCTCCCTGAATGTTTGTGATCCAAATAATGGCATTATGAGAGTTTGCCACAAAAGCAGCTAAACATTGCCTCTTGCCCAGATTACCAAAAGCAGTTATGCACTTAGCTTGTATTGAAAATTACAAGCTTAAATCCCTCAGAGACCATGGACTCATAAAAAAGTCTGATCTGAAAAATAATTCTCACTGAGAAATCAGATCATAACATGAGATTAAGGCGTGACTCTGTTGAGAAATGAAATACTATCTCACTAAGAAATTAGCAGAGCAGTCTAAATTCAAAAAGACTGAAACTCTACAGTTCTTTTTAAAAGCCTCAGCCATGATCAAGCACTAGAACTGGTGATAGGATAGAAATAATCCTATCTTTTCTGAGACCTTGAAAATATTAGATACAGTCTACAAAGACTTCTTAGACTTGTAGCCAACCTACACACATAACGCACTTGACATCAACACCCACTGGACCTAAAAAGCAAACTCATGACCTAGAAAGATTTGAGTTAGGAACTGAGGTTTAGCAAAGATAACGAGGTTTCTCTGGAGCTTCAGAATGACTCACCCATCCAATGCTGGAACTTATCAACATTGGATCTTAGATAACGCTACAGCATGTTTTGGTGCACCTGGTCCTGTACAGGGAAGTGATGGAGACAGGGGCATGGCTGAGTGACCTTTCATTCAAAACTGCAAAATCGATACATCCTTCCCCAAAGAGTGCTGATTTAGGAGAAATGGTGGTGAAAGGGGTCTCATTCTTCTTTCAAAGGTAGGTCATCAGAGAGCAAAGATTGCAAGACCACTGTTGGTGGGGTAGGTGCTGGTACAGCCATTGATCCTATAGGACTACTCCTATGGGTCTGTCCTGCATAGTAAGAGGGTTTACTGGTGTAAATGGGGGCACTCCGTGCCAGTGCGCAGTGCCAGAGAGGAGTCTCAGGCATAATGTCTGTACGAGGACTGAAACAATGTCCAATGTCCACCTACTTCCCCAGCTTGGGCAGCCTGAAGGCTGTTTTAAGTGACTTAGCTCCTTTGAGAGGAGCACCTAACACCCTCTGATTTCAGTAGCAATAAATACCTGCATAGTTTTCCTTTGGGTATTGAAGACACTCAGCTCTAGGAAACCAGCTCCAACACACTGCCAGACACCTTGGCTGAGATTTACCCCATTACTTTTAAACCCTTTAAAATTAGATGCTTAGTCTAAACTAGCCACCAATCTCCCTTCTGAAGTCCATGTGAAGAGATAAATCTGTCCAGGGAGGAATTAGCTCCATTTATCTTAGACATTTCTCCTAATTTATTTTCTAAGAAATGGCTTGAGTACTGCTTTGCAGGAGTGAGACCCTATCTGTTAGCATTGTTTCAGCTCCTGCAGATCTCAGAATAAGACTACCGAAAATATATTCAGCTACTGAATGCACAGAGATGCTTTGGAACCGCAAGATTTTTTCTGTCAACATCGTCTCAATGTAGTCCCACATCTGAGCACAGCTTGCTTGCAAGTTACTAGAAAAATGAACACATTTTTACTGAAGTTTTTCTTATAGTTTTCAGAGTTAAACTTATTTTTCTGTGATCTGTAACTATCAAGCTCCCATTGTCAATGAAAAATCAGTCCTTGACAAGAAAACTAAAGCTCTTATTTTATTTTAAACATTTGGCTGTCTTTTCTTTTTTCCACAGCAGACAACAGAAGATCTAGAAAGTTAGAGATGCTCTTATCCCCAAGGTTATGAAAAAGCAAATGAACACACCAAAAAAACAGTCTAAGAAAAAATAACTGAACTGAAATTGAGACACAAGGGATAATCCAAGCAGCATTTTCAATACAGACCTTGACAACCCTATGTTGTCTTACAGTACAATCTTTTTTCTTATATATGCAGCTGATATGCAATTCAATGTGTCATTTTTTTGGATGTGATAGCAAGAAATTCCAGGAATCGTTCAGCCAAAGGTAACTGTAAGTATAATATCATGTGTGGGTATAAAAACTGAAACCCCTTATTTTGTGAAGCACTTCACAGAAGATTTGAAAAAATCCACCTTCCATTAGAGCCAAATTCCAACCTCAGATACATACTCCGGGCTCTCATTAAAGGCACTGGGAGCCAGAAGTACTTTGTCGAGGGCAGACTTCAACCGATTTTGGTATTTATCCTTACAGAGCAACTCTACTGAAACCTTGATTAGCCAAATGGAACAGAGACATGAAAGTAGTTTAGATTAACAGGGTTTGGATAAGTAGGAGAGGTTTTAGTGTTTTGTTATGCACTTTAATAGATGTGACCTTAGGCCACAAATCAGCAAGACTCCTGGGCACATGCATAACATTAACCATATGAGTAGCTGAGTGAAGTCAGCAGAACTATTTGTGCTCTTAAACACAGGCGTATGTGTAAGTACAAGGTAAAACTTGTCCTCAATTTTGAATAAAAGGACAATGGTGGTAACTAATGATTGTATATTGCACAGTTTTATTTTTTACCCTAAACACAAGCTTAAAGCAAGCACCCTTGACACTGAGACTGCTTATTTAAGAACAGGTGACTTATTCCCACCAGCCAAGTGAATGAAGCTAAACCAACTAGCTTTGGTTACAGGTGAGAAAAATCTTACACAGCAACAATTTAAAATTTCTGCCAATGGAGCTTAGAAAAGAAATCCCAACAGGTCTGGAAATGTGTGCTGGAATGCTCAGAGGAAATTCATTCTCCTTCTCTTTAGCCTCCAGACTAGAGTGGTGAATCCACACTGATTTTTATTCCAGTTTCCAAGGAAAATGAGGCTATTGGAGGATCTGTCTGTATTCCAACCTCACTCCAGTAACTTTTGCACCAAGCCGTAGAGACGGCAACAATCACTGAAATCCTGAAAGTTTCACAACAACGTCAAATGCTGTGGTGGTAGGACAATAAAGTACTTAGAATAGCTGTGCAATTTATTTTAAGTTTATACAATATTTTATCCTAAAAATCCCCAACTTGTCTTCCACTGATAACTACTAAATGACAAAGCATTAATACACTAGCAAAGGCACAGGACAACCCTATGTGTTCTAAACCAGGGATAACACAAATCTGCAACAAATCGCACCTCCCCACAACACTAGCTTTTACCTACAATGATTAATAATAATAACTGTTTCCTATTTAATCACCTGGATTATTCGTACTGATTCTGTAACATGTTTTGTCAGCAAGTGCAGAAGCTCTGTGCGCTGCTTCACAGTGGTGTGCACAGGGCTTCACTCCTACCCACACCATGCCATGAGATGCAGCCACGTTCACCCCCCTATGCAGCACTTGGAAGATCATACGTGAGCCAAGAGAGTCTGTCACACTGGCATCTGGCTGGGGTATTCCAAGATGAATAATCTCGATCCAAATTTTTTCAACTTCATCTGATTAGTAAGAGGGAAAGAATTGAAAGCAAAAAAAGAGCTCTGTGGACATTTCCATTTGCTAACAAAAGAGATATGTGTACAAACTAGCACATCTGAAGTTTGGACAGATGGACTTTTTTTTCTGTTGTTTTACTCCAGTCATACCAATGCTTTATTAGTAATAGTTTTAATAAAGACTCTGAAAAAAAAATTAAAATATCAATCTATTTAGGAAGAATAAACATCTGTGCCTTATGGGACACATGCATCAAGCTTGGTTGAGCTGCCTGACAGCATGGCATGGTCAATCTGCCTTTTCAGTCATAACTCCCACTGCAGGGCTATTGCTGAAAAGGAACTGGGGAGAAAGGCTTCTCCTTTACCAAGAAAAAGCAATACTCTATTAACAAATATGGGGAGACAACAGAAAGAAAGGGTAAGTCCTTTTTTTAAATACCCATGAGTTGAGCCCCTATATAAGGATCTATTCTTGAGGCAAAAGCATGTCAAGGGAATTGGGAGCACTGCAGTGAAAGCAAGTAAGTGGGGAGATGTAACAAATTGATGTTAGTAACAACAGAAACATAACAGAGTGGCAACGCATGCCCTGTCTGTGTGCAGGCTGCATCCCTCTGTCTTCAGCAGAAATGCAGTGTGAAAATGCACAGAAAAGTGGTTTGCCTGAGCTAAGATGAAAATTGTAAAATATCCAGTGAAAATAAAAGCTCCTGGGGCTGCAATGAGAGAGAAAATGAGGAAAAACACATTAGTGTGGCAGTAGTAGTGATGAAGAGGAGAAGCAGATGGCAGTAAGTACCAGTAACACAAGTATCCCAAAAAAACAGTGGTACTCAAACAGTGCAGTGTTTTATTCCTGCACTGCTTTCATTTCAGGCCGTCCTTCTGTCACTGAACACAAACACCTGCAAATCTGTTGCAGGTCTGTATCAGATGTAAACCTGTCACAGGTCTGCAGCCCCATGCCACTGACTGGGGAAGAAAACACCCATGTCCAGTTGTTTGTGACCTCTCTCCCCTCATGACTGCTCACCTTGGGACTATCCACATCACTGACACTGCCTCAAGATTTGGGGAGAACGATCACAAAAGAAGCAAGAATTGGGTCCCTGGAAGTCCTCCCAGGGTGCTGCAAAATCAGCGCTCTCGGGGAAAGGGAGCAGGAGGAGGGAGACATGAAAACAACACTAACCCAACAGCCATTTGTGTGAATGGCTGGAAAAGTAGCTCATTACTATTGTTGAAGAAATCTTTGTGATTATCAATGCACAAAGGGTTTAATTTTCGTCTTCAGACAGTGCTTTGTGACAGAGCATTGGTTGAGAAAGGCACAGAAACTGCTTTTTTCCCCTGCCTTGGTTTTCTAGATAGCGATCTTGAGCAGTAGTATTTGCAGATTTTGTGGGTAATCTGATTATTTCGTCTGACCTTCTTTTGCTGCTGATAACACTTCACAGAAAAGTCACAGGACAATGTAGGAAATTGACCCCATAGACTGCTAACCAAATAGCTCCTGAATTAGATTTTGGTACAGTGTCATAGAAAATTAGTCAATAATTCTGTGACACTATCGAAAAGGGAAAGTCTGTTAGCTCAAGTATTTATTTCTTAGGTGGGAAAAAATACAGTGCATATATATGTGTGTGTGTAAAAAATTATATGTATAGATAGATATAAAGATATATTGCTAGACTAATAGATAGATACAAATATATATGTAATTTAAATAGGGTTTAAGAAACTCTAGTGCTGATAGACCATGTTAGAAAAAATGTATACCTTGGCAGAAAGGTCAATGAATTTTTATAATACTTGCACAACATGAAGTATCTTAGAGCTTCAGGCTACATCTGTAACATTTTATACACTAAATGTACCCTGGACTGTTTTCTAGCTCAGGGGCCAACTGGCATGGGCTGTTTCACATTCACCTTCTCCAAATCTGTTCTCCTCCAAATCAGGATGGCAACAACCAGACTATCTGCTGGGAATAATCCTATCCTAATTCCTGAAATGCCTTGGAATTGCTCAGGATAATGCTAGTAACACCACAAACAACAACATTCCCGTGTGCAGGGAAAGTTATTGGCATAGTTTGATTTAGTTGTATAGACATATTCAAGGCAAGCCCAAATTCAGGACTTGATGTAACTTTAGTGGATGTAGCAGTTTCTAAGAAATGAGATATCATGAGGGTCCTGAATCCCACACTGGAAAATGTGCAGGTTCCTTGGGCCTTTTATGATCTTCAGAAAGAAAACTAGTTGTACTTTAATGAAAAATCCCCTCTAAGCAGTTCTGAGCCTGACAGGATAAAAGCATGTCAACATTTTGCATAGCACCATGCTTCATGGATGCAATGCTACACACTGCTGACCTGTGATAGTGTAATATGCGTGGTTAAACCATCATTCTTAGTCTGGCCATCTATTGCTAACATGAATGTACATCTGAGCTCTGCAGTTCTCTCCCAAAGTAGTGCCATCAATTTCATTTTATGGGAGAAAAGCTAAAATAAAAAACACATTAAGCTTTGTGTGCAGGACTTTGGGGGCCTCGACTCCATGTCACAAGTGATCTGGGCACCCTGAAACCAAAGATCCAGCTGAGTCACCAAAATAACTCTGTTACCCTCAAAAGTATAATCCATGTCACCTGCCTAGAGCATGTCAAACTTGGAAGCACAAATGCCAAGTCTCCAGCCAAGCCTTAGCTATAGAACAGGCTCTCTGCTATCTTCCTCTCTCAGAGAGATTTTAGAAGGAGACAAGTGTCATGAGAAGTTTGCAAACAAATATTAAAACACTGTCATTTCTAGTGTTTTTTACAACTGGAGCAACAGCCTGGCAGACTTCAGTGTCTGCCAACTTCTGTGGAAGAAATGGCACTGTGGAAATAGGATCCTTCACACTGAGTGTGCAAGTCTGACTCCTGTATGCAGGATCTTTTGCAAGTGAAGCCCCATCCTGCCACTTCTCATCCATCTCACCTAAGAACACACAAGTACTATTTGTTATCCTCCATTTCAGCCTGCACAGCTATGTTTTTTCTGGCTTGTATCCACAAAGGGAAAATATAACAAAGGAAAAGTCAAGGATGGATTATAGCTATGAAAGAGATTTAATGACAAACACATTGGCATTTTCTCTTTTATTTTTGCATTTCATTTTACCAGTTTCATTACAGTATTCTGCTAGGTGACATGCTGGACTTTCTTTGGTATAAATAACCAAAACCTATGAAGTGGTCTTGCAGTACTCTATTGCTTTAATACCTCTCAGTGATCTCCTCAACCTCCCTTGTCTTTCCTTGCTGATCTTAAAGGAAATGTTCAAATTTTATAAAAGAGTCTGTGCTAATTGTTAAAAGCTCTTTTTTAAATCCTCTTTCTCCTCTTGTCATCACATGCACTTGGAGGCGTTAATATACTGGTGGGTCACATTAGTTTACAGAAAAGGTAAAGAAATGAAATGTGGCTGAGTTTCTAGGAAAGGTTAGTACATCCTGCCTGGGGAGCTGTTTTTTGTCATGGAAAGCAAGTTTATAGACTATTCTCCTGCTTCATCTTGCATCATTTGAACATTAAAGTGAGATATCTAAATTGGAACTTATTTTTCATCTATAACCAACGGATGCAGACAGACACACTCATTGCCTGTATAGCAAGCTGAGGAGTATGAACCCCTAGGCAAGTTGGTCTGGTGCCTAAAGTTAGATGGAATTAATCCAAGCTGAAGGTCTTCATTTTGCAGATTGTATTATTTTAATATCATTAAAGCATCTAAAGCACAGGATATGTAATTTTTCCTGAAAATATTAATTAAAAGAATGGAAAGACAATGGGATCTGTTGAGATACAAACAGGGGAACATGGAAGAAAAGCTCATAAAGCCCTGGTGAAACCATCCCAAGAACATCGATACAGAGGTAGAAAATAATTTTTTAAAAATAAGATATGGAAAAAAAACCTCATAGGAACATTTAGGGATCTGAAAAGTCTATCTCTATTAAAAGATAGAAAAGCCTGACAATGAGCTATGCTATACATTTGCAATGAGATATGTTATTTGTAATCTTTCAGTAGATAGATTTCTGGCACTGTCACCAATGCAAATGAAGTTTCTGGGTTTTAAACAACACAGCTGGTTATATCTAGATATATGCAGACTGTAAAGGAAGTGGCAGTATGCAATGGGATGTCTTTGACTGTCCTTAACAGAGAAAACCATGCCCTCACCAGGGCACATCTGGGCTGGACATCTTTCTTAGATTCTCCAGTTCAACTGGAGATTCCTGCACATGGTGATGGGACCACCCTATGGGGGTTTTGTGGCCTAATTTATTCTGGTCAGACACAAGGTTCCTCCTGGCTGTAATTTACGTCAATCTCTGAAACTCCGCTTTCCCTATCCCAAGCCTCTCTGTCACCCACTGATATCAAGAGAAAAGAAAGATGGAAGTTTTGCTCCAGAGCTATAATACAGTAACACTATTCATAGTAAACAAGTTGAGGATCAACTAATTAAAACTGCACAGTAGATTAGTAAAGGAGTTTAAGTATGGGTTTTGCTCCCATAACGAGCAAAAATTGGACAGGGGACACTTCTGAAGATAATGGCCAAAGCATGAGTCAAGCAAGGTGAGTTATTTGTGCATCAAACCAGGTTCAGACAACTGTTCTCATTACCAGATATTGCAGTAGATAATCTCACCTTTCCCACACACATACATGCCCTTCTTCCCATAATCTCTCACATCTGCATCATTTCCTCCTCTTGCAGATGGGAGAAGTATCCCATCAAGTTGTCACTTTAGTGAATTATTCCTTTAGAGACACTCGGAAAACACTAACTGATAACTAAGCTCCACCTGAAGCTAGCAGATGTTCTTGCATGAAAGCTTTAGTGATACACACATCAGGGAGCTGAGGAGCCACCACAAGCTACGGCAACCCTAGTTTGGTACTTAATCTCTCCTTGACTTGGAGCAAACTTTGGAGCACACCATAAAGCACCTTCATCTTGAGTTATTATTCTTTGGCTGTTGAAATGTCTCGCTTCACTTCACTTATCAGTATATTCATTTGTTGGAGTTTGTTTATATCAAGACCACCTGGTTCAAAGGGATAAACGGTCAGTCTTTTTACTCAGTGCATAAATCTAGCAAAGCAATTTTAGCTTTACATTTAGCTTAAGTTTGTTGATTCTCTAGAATCAGTAGTGAGTGTGGAATGAGAAAAAATTAGCTTTATTCCTCTTTTCATTCCAGGGAACCTACTGAAGCAAGAAAATGATTGTTCCAAAGGAACTTTCCATGTGCATATATATCATTTTAATTTACTAATTCAAATAAAGGGCAATTTAAATTCCGCTCTTTTGGCTTTGCAAATAGATCTATGAAAAAGAAAATTAGAAAAATGATAAATTTCAATGCAAGTGCTGAAAAAACGCAGGGCATTTGAGAATAAAAATACCTTGAGTCTCTCCATCATTGGACATCCTTTTCTTCTGAAGGATTTTTTTTTGGTAACTGAGATCAAGCTGTGTCCCTGAAATTCTCTTCCCAGTTAAAGAATCCACAATGGTTTAAAACTGAGATATGAGAAAAGGTTTTTGTTAAAAAAAGTAATCAGTGCAGTATGGCAGAATTTTAATATCATAACATCATGTAATTCTTGAAGGCTTTGGTACTTAATGCAAGGCTGTTGTGCCAATGTGTTCCTGGAAATTACAAAGATCAATGAAAGAGATTTCAGCACCAGAGTTGAAGCTGGTTTAAGCTATAATAAAAGCAGAACAATCAAACCACTAAGTGAATGGATTATGTTATACTTCTCGGTCAATTTTGTACCTCTCTAAAAACTGTATCACAACAAAGATAAATTCTGAAGAAAAGAATATGTGAAGGCATGGAACAGAAGCTGAAGGACAGAATGAAAAGCATGTGGATATATCTGAAACAGGTTATTACAGACAAAACTTCTTTATTAAATAAATTATTTATGGCTAAGGGAAATCTTTTGAGCTAATCTATTTAGATTTTACAAAAAATAAAGCCACACTGGGGATTACTATTTACAACAGAGTTAATAAAGATTGCAGTAATTTTTAGGTGGGTATTTGTTTAGCTGAAAAGAAGATTACAACTTGGGAAGAGGGGAGAAAAAAAAGAGAGCTGTCAGTTCTTCCACCTGAAGATCCTCAAAGGTAAATCTTGAGACCTATTTTATTTCCAGTAGTCATTAACTACCTGAAAGGTGTCTTATATTTGTAGGTGACAGATCTGGGGATTTCACCAATGAAAATTTTCCTCCCAGGTGATTCTGGGGAGCAGCAGAGAAAAGATGAATGTTAGCTGTAGTAAATTTAAGTCACACATGGGCAAGGGTGCTGCTCATAGAGTGCTCAAGTTACCTGTGTAAACTGGGATTATGAATCAGCCTCGGAGGCTTCAGCTTCTCTTCATTCACTTTATAAGAGCCTTGTAGACCCTAGACACCAGGTTAGATTTCTAGTCTCTAGCAACAACTTAAAGCCATCAGTATAACTATCACTATTAGAACTGTGTAAAAAAAATTGCTTGCTTGAAGCTGTAGGTCAATTGGTTGGAAATGATTAAGACAAAAAATATCTGGGTTAATTGTTAAACAGCAGTATTAAAGGCCTAGGATGTGGAAGGAGAGGTATTTAATGCAAGGATAGGGAAACATAAACACCATTGTCAAAAGCAGCATCAGGACAACATTTACTGTACTATTCACAGTTCCACTGACCCAAACACATAGTTTTAGTTCTTGACAGGTGACTTATGATGGGAAAAGAGAGGAAAGAGGAGTCATGAGGACACTAAGGAAAAGAAGAACCTGTGTTAAGATGAAATTGAAAGACTTTGTTTAGTCTAGCAAATACAGTCTGAGAGTGGCCTGCACCATAAATATATCAAAAGAGTAAATACAGAGAGAAGTAGTATTTAACCTGAAAATCTGGGTTAGCACGAGAAACAATTAGCAGCAAATATGTTACATTTGGCAAGTAGAAGGTTTGTAACTGGACTGGGGTTCTGCACCAGTCTTCCAGTAGCAAGAAACAGAGCTAATTTCAGGGTGAATCTTGATCCACTTAAGAAAGGTTGGCTAGACTGTTAGGGGAGGAGGCATCAGGAGCCAGGAGTTTCTTCCAGGCCTGTTTCTTTATTTCCCCTCTACCTAAATCAGAAGTGGTTTCTCTAGAATTCTTTAAGCATGATGGCAAACTAATGTATAAAGAAGAAACAGCTGATATTATTTATCTAGATGTTCAAATAATAATGATTCTTACAGAAGACTACCATGTAAGCTTCATACTTACAGTAAAAGTAATAGTAGGATATACCAAAATTCTGGTTTTCAGAATATAATTCCCCATTTGTGTTCTTTTTCTTTTATATCTGAAGTATCTGGCACAGAACATGTTGAGAAACAGGATACCAGACTAGATAGGCCACTACATTAATAGCACTTTGCCTATATGGCAAGTCTTACGTTCTTATATTTCCAAAGGTTATACAGCTGAAATGTATTTTCTTAGTCTTGGATTCTTTGCTCTTTCTGTTGTGATTTTCTCTGACATAAACCATAGCAAAAGAGCCTACATGATTTCAACACTAGGAGATTGCAAAGTAAACCATTTTTACATACCATGTCTGGTAACACTTTAAAATAATAGCCCAGTTAATTAATGATGAACTACAGTGAATATTCTTATACAAGTACATATGACATTCCTATTAGTGCCAAATGAGTTCATCATGATTAATGTTATTACAGTACATACCGGTGAAATTCATAAAGGCCATTATGCTGAATGGTTACCCAGCACCAAAAAGCACTCCCCTCCAGCCCGCAGCTCACACTCAATAAGGAAGATGAACAAATTTCTATTCTAAGATTTGAAGAGTTGCATTATTATCAGCTCAGTGTGAGATACAGGCCTTTAAAGGAGATCTTCAGAGGAACATTCAGTTTTAGGAACTCATGCACAGCTGGGCATGATGGCTAATGGGCTTAAAATTCAGGCAATGAAAGACATGTGCTGCAGAGCTTGACTTTTCACCAGTGCAGGTAAAGCCTATGGTGTTGTGCATGCTCATCCTCTTTAGACAAGAGCTTTTTCATTGTGATGTAAAAAATTACACATGCCTGACTTAAAGCAGAGGTCATCATAGGGTCTATATAAAGAAGAGTGCTGATTTCCACTGCCCTCTCTTTCCATCAGTTGCATGGCAGGAACAGGTAACATCGCCTCCCTGGTAAGGACAGTGTTTAATGCCCAGATTTCACAACATAAGCTGAGCCACAGAAGCAGTATCTACATTGATAAACCCAAAAGGGCCAGTGCATGGGCCAGAAGACTGGCAGATGTTCCTTCATACTGCTAACCATTGGCAGCTTCGTGCCAGCTAAGATTCTCCCAGACACCACACCAGCATGGTTCAGGGATTAGCGTAGCCAAGAACCATTCCTCACAGACAGTTTGGATGTAGCCATTCTGTTTTTGGGGGGAAAATCAGCAAGTTTATGTGTATGCACACAAGCTATATGACACCAACGTAACTTAGTGCCAGAGACTAGTCTGTGATTAATTTCTCCACCTCCAGTAGATATAGCCAGGAAGGCTGTACCTCCTGAGACCTGTACCAACCCGGACTCACTGCAGCTGCAGAAAGTACTTTCAGCCGTCCCACACTCCCAGCTCTTGGTAGAAATTGAGTGGAAATATGGACAGAACCAATGCTGCTACAGATAAGGAGATAACTAAAGAAAAATTTAAAGCTGCAGGAAACTGGAAATGGTTGACTAAAGAAAGTGCAAAGTTACAATACTAACACCTGAAGGGTCTATTCTTCTAGCTTACACAGAAGACTGGCTGTTTAACTACTAGTCCTGAGCTGTAGCTCTCAGGAGTTTCACATGTCAGGATTGCTGAGATACTCTCTGTTGGCCTCTACAGTCACTGCTAGAAGAAGACCGATGTGTGCTAGCTTCTGACATTAAAACTGAATCCATCATGTTTAAATGATACTAAAGACCAATGATTAAGTTATTTTGAAATCCAAAAGGAAGGACTAAGTTTCCATCTCAGAATTTCTGAGGCTTAGGAAATTGATTTTTCAAATGTACTGTAGCCCTTATTAAAAGAGTTCTGTTAAAGGAGTGAAAATGAAGATGGAGGAGCTTGGAAATAAGGGTATTTACTTTTGAAATAGCTAGAATTTCAGAGAAAACTGATATTAAATCTGGAATATTTTAACTGGAAATGTTGCCAGTGATATTAATTGTCCCCATTATTTATACTTAAATGTAATTAAGATAATTATGAGGAGAGTTTTCTCACTAAATAAGCAGAATAAAGAAGAAAACCTATTAGGAGTATCTTGCTGAGTGAAAAAGTAGGTAGTCTCAAAATTTTTAAGTGCAGAAGCGAAACAAAACCTTTAGGAACAAAAAAATTTTCTACTAAATAGTAAGAATTCTTGTAAATTTTTGTCCATTACTGTTCATAACTTTCTAACCTTCTCTTGCGTTCTGAAACACCTGCGAGTCACACCCTAGAGTCACTTATCTCATTTTTTTCTGTTTTATCATAAACATAAATTTAGCTTTAAGCCTGTGAGTAGCTTCAGTGATGTCTGTAGCTCTAATCATCCTGATTATGAGCACATGCTTAAATATAGGCATTTTGGTAAAGTTTCTCTTCAGTCTGCAGTCTTCTGTAGTTCCTCTCTTTTTAGGCTGATTCAAGCCTTCAGTTTCTCCATGCCCTGCAAAATTTCCTTGCAGACCTAGCTACAATATTGAGGGTTAAACTCTTAAGAAATAATTTACTTGTTACTGTTCAGGAACTGTCAAGAAAGACTCTTTAAATACTCAAACCTCAAAACCAGTATGCCTTGTATCATAAACCACATATCACCAGTTTCAGGACCTCCTACCTCAAGGCTTATTGAAAACATCCAGTGTCCTTTTTAACATCCTGTTAATCTGCAATAATGCAGCACCATTAAATGTGGTCTCTCACAGGTCAAGAGAACCAACATAACTTAGTGACTTATACTTTAATGTATAAGTCTACCAGCCAGAGACATGCAACCAGAAATGAATCCACAAGCCATACAGCTGGCCACTTATATTCCTAGAGAAGCATTTTGGAACACAGATGCGAACACAAAACCTTGACACACTTGATGCTGCTTGTAGAGACAGCTGTGCCAGAAAACGGGTGAACCTGGTCTAAATTCTCATCTTGACTCAGTCACTGATTCATTCTAGCCTATACGTTGCTCAGTTTTCTCAAGGGCAAAGCATGGGTGATACTTTTCCATTTAAGTAAAGTTCTATGACTACATGGATGATCAGTCAAATGTATTATTTTTAGGATATGCAGCAATGGTGGAGTCACAGAATTTTCCAAACTAAGAGAATGATAAAAACCAAGCAAACTCAAAGGGGGGGCACACATTGTCAGAGTCAGCTCTGGATTAGACACTGAATAATTGTGTTCCTTTAATTTTTGGCTAACATGGTTAGCAGTTCTGGAAAATGAAAACAGGGGGAAAAATATGCGGCAACTTTCTTTCAATAAAGCAATTATTTTTTTTTTATTTAAGAAACTCAAAATCTGGCATAAAAGAGAGCTTTGTGTACTAGGTGTGTGATTTTGCCCTCTTGAAGAAGCAGAATTGGTCAAAAAATAATTTTTATTTTTGTAATAAATCAGACTCAGGTTCTCTCAATTGGGCATTTAAATTTTGGCATATAATGTTTTACCTCAGTGCCTCAAAAGTTTTGCGATTGTACATTCCTGTACCTGAAAGGGGCACGGGGAAGATAATCAACTCTCCTACAGTTTGGACATATGAAGCCTTAGATTTTAAAGTAGTGGACAGGACAGAAAATACCATAAGGAAATCAATAATCTTGACTTCATGGTTTGAATAGATATTTAGCCATATGATAAGGAATAATTCTTCCCTAATATAGCAACATCCATTACCTTCCCTAAAAGTGGCAAAGGTCCCACTGAAACCATACATATTGGACCATGCAATTAGTGGCTGTATCATATACACATGAGATTTTAATTCACATTGCATGGACAAGCAATTTCCGAACACTTGAGTATTTGACATTACAACCTGAATAATATCTTTTTAATTTAACTTTGGGCAGTTAATTTGCATTTAAAGACTCTGGAGCATTTGGGAAAATGGATTGACACATTGGTCAGGCTTTTCCTTTGATGAATGGAATTTTATCTTCTAGTACATACAGATTTAGTACTATGCTAGCATTTATTTTCCATTTTTCCATACTTACACCTTCATGTCAAGCCACTTTTAAATTTATTTCCAAAGGAAAGCAGCCCAAAGTTCAACCAGAGCAAGCTTTATAAAAAATTGTGGAAACCAGAAATTAATTCTGACACATCTGATCAGCAATTTGTGGCATCATTCATTTCAAACTCCCCAGATAACTGAAACCAACAAAAGATAATAATCATTTTTAAGTACAATCTTCAACTGGAAATAATTTTCTATCTTCCCCAGCTCCTCTACGCCCCACCCCTATCCCCAAAATATAAAGCATTTTACACAGTAACATCTTTAATCTTTTCTTTTGTCTCCCTAGCACATAACACAGATGGGCTGTGATAGGAAAACCTGGCCACAGTCCACTTCTCTCCAAAAGAATGAAAAACAGAAAACGATTTAAACTAACCCAACCTGCTCAATGTGCTAGTTTCAAAAGAGAAAAATATAAAATATCAACCTTTCTATTCTTTGGCCATTCTTGTTTGTGCTTTATTTATACTTTTGTTATTCACATTATAATAATTTAAGGCCCTGAAACAGATCAGTATGGCTTCAGGCTTGTCACTGTGAGAGAGAGGTTGACCTACCCTGAAAGAAATGCAATATATTATAGTCTAGTCAAAGGCATCTTCTAATCACATTCATGTTATGGAAATGGAGAGGGGATGCAGGTGAGAGTAGTGGAGGAGGAGGAGAGGCTGAGAAGTGGTAATGCAGGGGAAAGGTAGCGATTTGTTTCCCTAGAGGTTAAACAGATGGAGGGTGACAAACTGGACATGGCTATATACTGGTGAAGTCGGAAATCATGTGGGATTTACAGTGTCTTCTCAATATTTTGTAAAGAAGGATATGTGATGAAATTATGACTTAAAACAAGTAAACCAACCACTTGGCAACAATAAGTAAAATTTCAGAAAGGGCGCAGTCCCTGATGAATATAACAAAGTACACGGGTTTTATCTACATTTATATTTATCCGCACTCCAATAATGAGCTCTTTTTATTCTGCGCTATACCTTTCCTCTTGATAGATAGCGCAGTGATTAACATTCCTTGGCAGATCTTAGAGAAATTCTGGTGTCAATAAAGTCTCGCTAAGTTGAGTTCAGTTCAGATGATAAATGTCTCATTCTTTTGTATCCCAGTTCCATTATCAATCAGGCAGGACTACAGTTGGCAAATAAGTTATCTCAAGTTGAAACAC